>NW_021703771.1:27358679-27372687 GCF_005190385.1 Monodon monoceros
TTTTTTTTTTTTTTTTTTTTTTTTTTTTTTTTTTTTTTTTTGTGGTAAGCGGGCCTCTCACTGTTGTGGCCTCTCCCGTTGCGGAGCACAGGCTTCGGACGCGCAGGCTCAGCAGCCATGGCTCACGGGCCCAGCCGCTCCGCGGCATGTGGGATCTTCCCGGACTGGGGCACGAACCCGTGTCCCCTGCATCGGCAGGCGGACTCTCAACCACTGCGCCACCAGGGAAGCCCAGTTTCATTTCTTTTTATGGCTGAGTAATATTCCATTGTATATATGTGCCACATCTTCTTTATCCATTCATCTGTCAATGGACACTTAGGGTGCTTCCATGTCCTGGCTATTGTAGATAGAGCTTCAATGAACATTGTGATACATGACTCTTTGAATTATGGTTTTCTCAGGATATATGCCCAGTAGTGGGATTGCTGGGTCGTATGGTAGTTCTGTTTTTAGTTTTTTAAGGAACCTCCATACTGTTCTCCATAGTGGCTATATCAATTTACATCCCCACCAACAGTGCAAGAGGGTTCCCTTTTCTCCACACCCTCTCCAGAATTTTTTGTTTGTAGATTTTTTGATGATGGCCACTCTGACTGGTGTGAGGTGATACCTCATTGCAGTTTTGATTTGCATTTCTCTAACGATTAGTCATGTTGAGCATTCTTTCATGTGTTTGTTGGCAATCTGTATATCTTCTTTAGAGAAATGTCTGTTTAGGTCTTCTGCCTAATTTTGGATTGGGTTGTTTGTTTTTTTGATATTGAGCTGCATGAGCTGCTTATAAATTTTGGAGATTAATCCTTTGTCAGTTGCTTCATTTGCAAATATTTTCTCCCATTCTGAGGGTTGTCTTTTCATCTTGTTTGTAGTTTCCTTTGCTGTGCAAAAGCTTTTAAGTTTCACTAGGTCCCATTTGTTTATTTTTGGTTTTGTTTCCATTTCTCTAGGAGGTAGGTCAAAAAGGATCTTGCTGTGTGATTTTTGACATAGAGTGTTCTGTCTATGTTTTCCTCTAAGAGTTTTATAGTGTTCGGCCTTACATTTAGGTCTTGAATCCATTTTGAGTTTATTTTTGTGTATGGTGTTAAAGAATGTTCTAATTTCATTCTTTTACATGTAGCTGTCCAGTTTTCCCAGCACCACTTATTGAAGAGGCTGTCTTTTCTCCATTGTATATTCTTGCCTCCTTTATCAATAATAAGGTGACCGTGTGCGTGGGTTTATCTCTGAGCTTTCTCTCCTGTTCCATTGGTCTATATTTCTGTTTTTGTGCCAGGACCGTACTGTCTTGATTACTGTAGCTTTGTAGTATAGTCTGAAGTCAGGGAGCCTGATTCCTCCAGCTCCATTTTTCTTTCTCAAGATTGCTTTGGCTATTTGGGGTCCTTTGTGTTTCCATGCAATTGAATGATAAGTAATGGGCCTAGTTAAGAGAGTATCAGCCCTGTAGACATACCAAAGCTTCTTGAAACATTTAATTGTTCATGTAAATATTTTTCTGTTTTTGGAAGGGTGCAAACATCATTTTTATTCCTTTATACATGATGGTGAAATAGATGTAAAACCTATTTTACCAAAATTCATATAGCAGGTAGGGAGATGCAGTTTCCAAAGAACCTATGGAGCTCTGCATCATGGCTCATGAGACCTGTAAAGTCAGCTGCTCTCAGAGAACCGACTAGTGACCCCTGTTTGGCTCCCTGTGCTTTTCCTTTTCCCCTACCATAGATTCTTGCTTCTCATCCTGTAAACACTGGTTGAGACTTCTTGACGGTATTAGTATGGCTTTGTCAAAATGCAAATTCCTGGGTTTTACCTCAGAAATTTGGACTTGGTCATTCTGAACCAGGGCCTAAATATCTGAATTCTTACAAAAATCACAGCAGGTCCTCCTTATGCTGATGGCCTTCAGAAAACACATTGAAGACTCATCAGCTACTTTTGTTGTTTTTCATCTGGCCACCTATTATCTGAAGTAAGCACAAGCATTCCTTTGCCTAAGGTCACCAGATTTTGTCACTGAAGCAGTTGCCTCTGTATAGTGTCAGCCTTATTTAAAAGAAGCAATGTTTTCCACAAATTAGCATTCATTAATTTAGTATTACTTTTGAGAACTCATAATATATTCATATTTTATTTAATTTTTAAAAAGGCTTAAATTCTTTAATTCTTTTATTTATTTAGCTGTTAATTTAATGAATATAGACAATATGGATTCAATTTTTGGATTTTTATATAAATTTTTTATTCTACCACTTTGATAGTACAGGTTAAAATGCTTCCAAAAATGAAAAGAAAACATGACTTAATAAACTTTAAATGAATTTGGCAAGAAAAGTAAATGTCCATTAATTTGTTCTTTAAAATTGTTTTAATAGTTCAAATATACAGATAAAATTGGCATTATGTTAGAGTTTCATGGCCATATTGTGCTGGATTACCTCCAAGAATCCCCTTTCCAATCAAAAATGATGATAGAAATGTCGTTTTACATCAGCCACTTGACTAAAATATCTTTACTCATCAGTCTTCTAAGAGCCAAACTGCAGGTGGTCCTGAATTTACTTTAGATGTCTGCTACTATTCTCCATTTGAAATCTCTTTCAAGCAAAACAACTTAAAGGAATATCAGGAAGCAATTTGTTGGAGATTATGTCTTTATTTTAATCAACATAGAGAATTAACTCAATGACTGTAATACATCATCTGGATTCAGCTACATTCTGTGTGTTTTCTTTGTAGAAGAAAGACTGAAATTTTTGGCAATTCATTATGTGGTATGTTTTATTCTGTTTTTAATTAAATTGAATCTAAATCAATTATTATTTTTCACATTAAGTACTATTCTTTACTCCAATTCAAGACATATAACCTTATGTTCTATCTCATAATCATGTACTGTCTGGTACAATTTTTCATACTTCTAAAAATCCTTATAAATTATTCTACATTTACGCTTTGCAAAAACAAAATTCAACCTATATTTATTTAATTTAATTATCTATGTCAAAACTAAAGCAGTGTATATTTATTTACTTCCTTTCAAGATGAGGAAATAAATATAGTTTTGGCTCTACCTTCCAATTTTTAATTGTATAATCTGCATGTTTGGAACAACTTATAACTTTTAAACATTGTCTATCTTTTCTTTCAAAATGTTTTATGTCATTTTCCTTGTTTTACACCAAATTAGAATTATTTTTGCAGTTATATATTTAAATGCTTAATGATCCCAGACACAATTAAATGGCCTAATTCTTATTCATTTAAAATAAAATGTTTTTTTCTTGATTTTAATAGAACTAAAAGCTCATTGTTAAAAAAAAAATGAAAAGATGTAATAAAAAAAGAAAATTTCCTGTAATCCAGAGAAAAATATTTGTGTTTTTCTTTTCAGACTTTTTTTTTTTTTTTACTATATATGTAAAAAGCTTTCTAGAGTTAACTGCACCATTTCACTCCCTTTGTAGTTACATAGCCTGCTTTTCACTTAGCAATGAATCAAGGCTATCTTTCCAGATCATTATATATCCTTACATAGCATACGAGTGTCTTTATATGTACATACAATATATCTAACATTCAATTAAAGCATAATATGCAATTATATAAATATATCTTTCTGTTTATAATCAATAATTTTATGCACATTTAGATTTGCTGATGGTTTTTGCTATTATAACCAATACTGTGATAAACATCCTTAGTTTTACATATCGGTTCAATTAATTCCTTAATCTTTAATTCTGGAGGAAAAATTGGACCAAAGTTATTCATTTTAAATTGTGGTATATGGCTCTAGAATGTTTGCAAATGGTTGAAAAAAAAATGTAGGAGAGTGCTGCTTTGTCTACACTATGGATGTTGTATGATATAAAGTTTTTTATCTTTTAAAATCTGAAAACAATTTTTTAATTTGGAGCTTGATTTGTATTTTGTTGATTATATGTGAAGATTAATTGGGATAGACTACATAATATGCAGGACTTGGTGCAGAATGAAAGTCCAGGGACTTTGTTGAAAAAAATATTAAGAATTTCAAGATTTTGACAGCAGAATATTATACCAAGCATGGTGCCTTTATAAGCTTGGGGGTCTGTGTGATTCAGACTTATGAATCTGGTCCCAGCCTTAGCTTTTTAAATGCATGTTAGCCGTTTTAATTTGATTTTTGACTACTATTTATGAGTGGTTTTCACCTAGTTTTTAAAATTCTAGTATATCTTTTTAGTGATTTATAAGAATTTTTATATAGCCCCATGCCCAAATTATTGAAGCATTATCTAATTTTTCTTATGTGTTTATGATTTTTTGTTAACATTTAAATTACATTTAAATATTTAATCTTCTTATAATATTTCCTACTTCGGGTTAGATTTTAACTATTTTCTTTTCACCAAACTGGTTATTTTATTGAGTTGATATCATTTACCTTTTAATCGATTTTTTACCCAGTGATTAGACATGCCACATTTTTCACGTGCCAATAGGAACATAGGAACAAATTTCTAGATTTTCTATTCAGTTTCATTGATCTAACATACTGTACTTTCCTCCAAACCACACCATTTTAATTACTGTGGCTCTATGATTCTTTTCATTTGTCTTCCTTCAAAAATTTTCTCTTATTTTCTTACTGGTTAATTTTCTAACCTGTATTTTTTAATTGTTTCATCAAGTTGGTAAATGGAACCCTTGGGATTCTGATTGCAAAAACAATGAATATGTTGATCCAACTGAATAAATCAGTGTTTTTAAACGTTAACTTTTCACACATGAAACAAGGTATAAACCTCCATTTATTTAAGTCTTTATTCATGTACTTCAGTAAAATGTATCTTTTTTCTTATGGGCCTGGCACACTCTTAAGTTTATTCTGCTTTTAGATTTGATCTTTTCAAAGGGGGGGAAAAACCCCAGGTTGTTTTGCCTTTTAATTTTGTCAGTGGTCACCATGCTTGCTTCTGGACGTCTGTTTTTCACCTTTACCCACACTATGCCAAACGGGAAAGTCCACTGTGGACCAAATCACATTCCCTTGTATTTCAGCTGCCAGTTGAGTTCATAAGGAAAGGATAGCTTCCAGTACTTTGACAGCCCAGAGAGAATGTCATTTACAATTTGCAGATGGGTGACTTATCTGCTACAAGAATTTGGTTGAATTCTCCTTAAATCTTCTTCTATTTAGTGGGCTGCATTTGATCATTCACTCAGAACCTAAATTTAAGGGATTGGCAGTGTGTAAGGTTTTATTACCTCTTCAGTTGTTTAACTGCCTGAAGAGAGAGGAGGAGAGCTACACTCGAAGACCACCAGAGTCTAGGGAATTTTATTTTTAATATTACTTCATCTGGTACTGTATCCACTACCTACAGCAGAAATGTTTAATATAGGTTACTCTTTCATTTTGTTGTGAACTTGCCATATTGGTAAGAATTTTGAAAAGATTAAAAACAAAAAACAAAAGCCTCTCTGCTGGCTCTCTCTTTGTTGCATGGATGCATATTTTCTCTGCACTTGTACCTTTTTATCTGTAGGCCTTCATTTATGGACTCTGGTCTAAGCAATTTGGCTGTACTCTTGCACTGAGGCTTTATATCCCTCTTCTAGTGAAACTCCTTGCTATTAGCCAACTGCCAGATCAGAGAAGCATGACAAAGAGTGTCCCTTTGGGTACTTTCCTGTCTAGCTACTCTTAACTGTCTTAGGTCAGTAGTCTCTTGTTATTGACCTGTGGCAGGGAGTGATGCCTCAATTATGACACACATCTTCAGCCCAAATCCTTGAAACTAAGAGATAGTAAAGAGAGTATTATGGGATTTGAAATTAGTATTTTGATTATCATTTTGTCTTATAGTTTTTTACTTCAAGAGTCCATCTGAATTTTTTGATAGCATAAGACAGACACTTTTATTTTTAAATTTCATTTGACCAACAAATAGGGCATACTATTTTAATTAATTCCCTAATGTCAAACTATTATTCCACTGTGAAGATGAATCTAAATGTGTTGTAGTGTATTTTTTTTAGTGTACTAACAGGTTCTATTTGTGAATGTATTTATATTTATTTATCTATTTACTTTACTGAGGTATAATTGACATATCATATTATATCAATTTCATGTGTATAACATAATGATTTGATATTTGTATATATTATAAAGTGATCACCACAAGTCCAGTTAACATCTGTCACACACCAAAAAATTAAAACAGAATTTCTTTTTCTTGTGGTGAGAACGTTCATGAATAGCTTCTCATTGACAAACATAACCCTCATCAATTTTTATTTGTCTGGAGTCCTTAATGGACTTTTTACTCACCTTATTTCAGGAGCACTGTGCTTTCACCTAAAAATAGATACAGGCATTCCCTAATGTTTTATTTTTAGTTCTCATCTCTTTCTCTGTATTTCCTATATACAATTTCATCTAGTTTTGTGGCTTCAATCATCTCTGCTTTGTACATAACTTCCAGATCTTACTATCTACTTTTGCATTTGCTATAGGCTCTGGTTCATGATGATGCTTTTAAGTCAAAGCAACATGTCCCAAACTGAGCTCATTATCTTTTGCCTTCCCAAATCTACTTCTCTATTTGTTCATTCATCTGTTCATTTATACATTCATTCATTGTTGTATTTATTGAATACTTTCTTTGTATCAGGTCCTGTTGCTGGATGTACGTTAGTGAAAATGGCAGACAAGCTCACTTCTCTGAGGACGTTTTCACAGAATCAAGAGACATGCACACAGCAGCACACAAGTTAGCAGGTAAGTGTGGGATGGCATGATAAGTACCAAGTCATAATGAGTTTGGAATAGAATGAAAGGACAAAGGGAGCACCTAATCTTGACTTGGGTGTCAGGCAAAGCTTCTTAAAGAAAGTAACATCTAAGTTAAGTGCTAAAGCTTGAATAGTAATTTAGCCATGTAAAAGAGAGAAGAAGAGAGTGTTCCAGGTAAAGAGGACAGTAAGTATAAAAGTAAGAAAGGTAGTGGCACACGAGCAAGCCTATAAATAGTAAATAGTTTGTTATAGCTGGACTGCAGGGGGTATGAAGTAATGAGTTTTCACACTGAAAAGGTAATCAGGAGCCAAATCCTTAAGGCCTCTTTAAGTTGTGTTAAACAACTTGTACTTTATCCTAAAGGACAGAGAAAATATTGGAGGATTAAAAAGAAGAGAGTTATATGATCAAATTTGAACTTAGAAATATCATTTTGACTGCAGTGTGAAGGTTACATTGAAAGGCCAAAGGCAGAGGAAAGAACAGTTAGAATCAAATGAGAGGAGATTAAATCTTTGATTGAAGTAGCGACAATAGAGATGGAGAAAAGTTAAGGATCTTAAAATATATTTTGAAGGACATGGTGATTTCATTAATTGGGGCTTTAGGGGGAGAAAACAAAGATTTCTGGCTTGAGTAATGGGATGTATAAGGATATCTTTGTGTGTGTGTGTGTGTGTGTGTGTGTGTGTCTTCTTCTGACACTTCTTCTGACCAGCTGGGTGTCCTACAATTCAGTTAAATTCTTAATACTAACTACCCTGGAGGTAGAATCAGACTCCACAGGTTTAAGGGCTCGGTCCACAAATCTGCCCTCACTTCAGATTCCAGTTGCAAGTACTGAGTCACCAGATTATCCACACTTCTTTCCCATTAAGCAGAAAGTCAGGGGTTTCCACAATATGCCCCCTTCCATTTTCCAGGCTCAATAATTTCCTAGAATAACTCACAAAGATCAGGTAAACACTTTACTCACTATTACTGCTTTATTATAAAGGATGAGACTCAGGAATAGCCAATGGAAGAAAGGCATAAGGCATAAGGCAAGCTTTAGGGGAAGGGACACATGACCTCTCCAGGTGTACCACCCTCCTAGCCCCTTGACATGTTCACCAGCCCAGTAGCTCTCCAAACCCTTTGATGAGGGGGTTTTCTGAGGTTTCATCAGTCACCTCATTAGAATAAAAGATGCTCCTATAACCCTTATCACTTAGGAAATTTCAACGATTTAAAGAGCTGTGTGTCAGGAATGGGGAACAAAGACCAAATATTTATTTTTTGTTATACTACAACCTTCTCCTGAGAAATGGAACAGAAGAAGAGGAGCAGGTTAGGGAGGAAATTTTGAGTTCAATCTTAGACATATTACATTTGAGTTTCCTAATGCATTTGTAAGCATAAACAATCAGTAGAAAGTTAATGGGTCTAGTGTTTAAGAGAAAAATCTGAACTGGAAACTTTGCCTTAGTGATCCTTAGCACAGTAATGGTTATTGAAGCCATGAAACTGAATGGAGAATGCCAACAGTGAGCACACTTCATGAGAAGAGAGTGGATCCAGATGTGTATTTAAGGGCTCAACCAAGAAAGGGAAACCTACAAAGAAGATGGTGGGGTTATCAGAAGAGTAACAGGAAGAATCACAGGACTAAGCTAACATATTTTGAGCGTGTGTGTTCACTGAGCATTGAGTGCAGTTAGCACTTTGTATGGGTTGGTTTTATATAAAACCAGAGAGTGTGGAGTCAAGAAAGTCACAAGAAGAAAGTGTTCAACACAGATGAAACAAACTATAGAGCTGAATGCAACCAAGACATTAACTATGGTAGAGACTGAAGTGTGTTTATTGTATTTAGTGCAAGGAAGTCATGGAAAACTTGAGAAAAGCAATTTCTGAGGAGTATTGGGAGCAATAACCATATTACAGTAGGTCTAGGAAGTAATAATGGAAGGCAAGGAAATGTTTCTCATGACTATTGCTAGGAACCCCATTATTCCAAGCATCCAGAATTGAAAACTTGACTTCATCTTGGATCTGTTTCTTTCGTCTTCTGATGTGAATTCTAATTGCACAAGGACTTTTGCTTCTCTCTTGCTTCTCTTTGTCATTGCCTCTAAGAGGGCCACTCTTGTTCAATCCTGGGCTCATACTCCTGCACCTCAAATCCAGTTCCTATTTAGGGAAAATCATACTATACCTATTATTTAAGGCCCAGTTCAATTGCTGCTTATTTGATTAAATCTCCCAATAATTTCATACTCAAGCAATCTACTTTTCTCTAAACTCTTATAACACTTCATAGGTACCCTTTTATAATATTTATAACTTTCTGCCTTGAGTGTGACCGCCCACATAATTGTCTTATCTTCCTTCCTACATGTTAACTTCATTAGAGCAGAAGTCATATTTATTTTTACTTCATACATATTTCTTAAAACAACATCTAAGTACTTATTTTGTTTCTGCATGATTTTGAGCTTTTGGACCTTGGGCAACTCCCATCTAGGTCTTCTGAATATTATTCCTTCCAAAAAATGATGATAATATTATCTGTTCTGCCTATTTAATATTGTAGAATGATTTTCAGAATTTAAAAAAATTAATGTTTTTGAAAATGCTTTGAAAATGGTAGCATATATACCATTAAGATATAAACAATTTATTATTTACACTGTTATTGCCAATGCAGTGTAATACTGTTTTTATTATAGTAGTGATACTAATATGATTGTTCTATGTTAAAAATTGCTAGTCTATTTAGTTATGCAGCAATTCAGCCAATTAGTAGTTTAAAGTTTAATTTCTTCAATTCATGGCATATAACACCTGGGGTGAAGTGTCTGCCAATTTACTTTGATGAATAATTCAAGAAACAAATATTTTACTCAGAGACCATTTTTTTCCCTAGGTGTTTATATTAGGAGATAGCGCTGGTGATTTTAATCGTGTCTTAAGCCCCATTCATCAATTTATTGCTCTTTTACTTTTTTAAGTGCAAAATTAATGTGTGCTTATTGTACAAATGCAATCCATTCTTAAGAGTATACATAATAACTAAAACTCCAATTCCTGGAATAACCACTGTTAAAAATGTTTGGTATGTTTATTTCTAGAAATTTGTTCTACATGCACACATATTTTTATTATTGTCAATGTTATTCTCTCTATATCTCTCTCTTTCCTCACCTCTGTGCTTGTATATATGTGCGTATGTATGTATATACACACAAAGGTGTGTATATATATATGTGTTTGTGTGTATATATATATATATATATATATATATATATGTAAAGTGTACATATAGATTTTGTGGTAGGCATAATAAAGAGCCCCCAATGATGTCCACACCCTATTCCTCAGAACATGTGATTATGTTACCTTACATGACAAAAGGGACTTTGCACATGCAATTAAGGTTAAGGATCTTGAGATGGGAAGATTATCCTGAATTATTTATTTGGGCCCAATACAATCTCATGAGTCTTTAGAAGTAGAAGAGGAAAGCTGAAAAGTGGGTCTGTGGAATCTAAAAAATAATATGAATGAATTTATTAGAAAACAGAAACAGACTCACAGATATAGAAAATAAACTTATGGTTATCGAAGGGGAAAGGAAGGAGGGTAAATTAGAAGTGTGAGATTAACAGATACACACCACTATATAAAATAGATAAACAATAAGTGTTTACTGTATAGCACAGGGAACTATATTCAATATATTGTAATAACCTATAATGGAAAAGAATCTGAAAAAAATATATATGTATATAACTGAATCACTTTGCTGCACACCTGAAACTAACACAATCTTATAAATCAACTATACTTCAATAGAAAAAAAAAAAGTGAGTCAGATGAATGTGACATGAGAAGGACTTGACCTGCCATTGCTGGCTTCAACGATGGAGGAAGGGGGCCATGAGCCTAATAATGCCGTGGCCTCTAGAAACTGGACCCTGCCCTCAGTTTATAGCAGGAAAATGCAGATCTCAGTCATGCAAATATGAGGCACTGAATTCTGCCAACAAATTGAATAAGCAGGGAAAGGGGATCTCCCCTAGAGCCTCCGGTAAGAAAGGCAGCCCTGCTGATACTTTGACCCTAGCCTAAAGAGACTTAAGTATGACTTCTACAGAACTGTCAGATAATAGATTTGTGTTGCTCAAGACACTAAATTTGTGATAATTTGATTTCTGTAGCTATTTACATAGTTTTGCAACTTAATTTTTCTTAAAAAATATACATGGACACGTTTACATGTCATTTACAAAAAGGGCTCACTTATGCGCACAGCTTTGCTCATTATGGGTGTAATTTTGTAGAAGAAATTGTTAAACATAGAATAGCTCACACAAAGAGTGGATATACCACTTTATCAGATGCAGCCAATTTGCCCTTCAAAAAGGTTCTTTCAACTAACATTTCCACCAATAATATATGAGAGTGTCCATATTCCACATCTTAGCCCAAACTGGATGTTATCAGTTATTTTAATGCCATGGCCTTTACCTTTTCCAGGAATCAAAACTGCTTTTATGACTACTGAGTGTCATTATTCATTCTTTGAATCTCACATGTATTCTAATGTGACACATTAAAGCAGTGGTCCCCAACCTTTTTGGCACCAGGGACCAGTTTCATGGAAGACAATTTTTCCACTGACCGGAGTGGGGGGATGGTTTGGGGATGATTCAAGCACATTACATTTATTGTGCACTTTATTTCTATTATTATTACATTGTAATATATAATGAAATAATTATAAAACTCACCATAATGTTGACAGGGGCAGAGCTCAGGTGGTAATGCGAGCGATGGGGAGCGGCTATAAATACAGATGGAGCTTCGCTCACCCACCTGCCGCTTACTTCCTGCTGTGCGGCCCAGCTCCTAACAGGCCGTGGACTGGTACTGGTCTGTGGCCTGGGGGTTGGGGACCCCTGCGTTAGAGGGCCACACATGATTTTATGAGAATATCCTCTTGACCTAGTAGATTTTCTTGGTGTCTGTGATGAATTAGCAGTAGAATATTAATTATTCACTCAGAAAATATTTAAATACAATTTTGAATAAAAGGTCCATATTTCTGAATCCCAAAGCTTTCTGCTAGGACTCAAGTGATGGGTCAGCTAACTGTCCACATGTGATTGGATACTTCATGTACCACAGTTGATGATGTTACCTACACTTGCCCTGATTCCCATTCCACTCTCCAGCCTCTTCCTACCACCACTACCCTTCCCACCCCAAGTTCTGATAGTATTAGTTCATAAGTAACTTAAATAAAAACATAAGGGGCCTTGGTATATTTTATGAACACATAACAGCTAATATGCAGTGAGTTAAGTCTGCAGTCAATAGAGGACTCACAAAATAGAATAGCTTTCACAAAGAGTAGGTAAACTTTATGAGAGAAGCCTTTCATGGGGA
This sequence comes from Monodon monoceros, assembly GCF_005190385.1. Lineage (NCBI taxonomy): Eukaryota > Metazoa > Chordata > Mammalia > Artiodactyla > Monodontidae > Monodon > Monodon monoceros. The sequence goes on from NW_021703771.1 coordinate 27,370,909, forward strand.
ATTTATTTAAAATTACATTTGCTTACCAGGTATCCCCAAATCTCTCCTAGATTCTTCTTAGATTTTTAAAATCATGAAATATTTTGAAATCTACATTAAAATTTACTTTTGAAATATACTTTAAAATATAAAATACAGGTACCTACAATCCACTTAAAATTTAGTCATATTTGCCTGAGACTTTTTTTCTTGTTTATGTGAATATTTTTTGGTACCTCTTCTAAAACTGTCTGTTCTTAATGAGTTGTTGCTATTATTTATATTGTTGCCTTTGTTGTTTGGCTTTAAATTCTCTCTTTGCTTTTGACACTTAAAGTTCTCTCTTTCAGCTCTGTTGCATATTAAAACCAAACAGTTTGCAATTACATTTTACTCAGCATCTCTGTGTGGGGCAAGGGGGGCTATCCACATTGATTAGTGCACCCAGTGTTACATTCACCAGAAGTTTTCTCTTGAAATTTAAAGTAAGGTTCATGTGAAGAATTGGTGCTTTTCCTTTCCTCCTGATAATGGCATCTCAGGCTACACTGACAGAAGAACACTTTCAAAAATAGAATGTATTCTGCACTGGCAACTCAGTCGTTTATTTTGGATGCTAAGTCATACAGAGAATTTTTAAAGAGGTCAAAATACTCCTTTCTAAAAACTTGGAATGAAAATTAGAAACATATTCATTTATTTTTAGGGCTTTCTTGTAGAAGTGGGGTTACAGTGTTTTCTGGAGCTCCACAAAGAGTTAGGACCAGTGTACAGAAGGAATAGGGAAACTCATTTGGGTACAGTTTGGGAAAGCTTTGCATCAATTTGTCCTGACTTTATGAGAATCATTTGCCTATTCTTGGCTGTTTCAGAGCAAAGTCTAGCAACCACATGTCTGGAGTGGAAGAAGAGATTGTTCTACTAAGAGAAATCTTGTCCAGCCACATGCTAAAATCCTGAGTGGCCATAACCCCAACAAAGCCCCAGTAGATGCAAACCTGATATAATCAAAGGGAGAATTAATGAGCCTAAGCCAGGTACCTCCAGTCAGTTAGCATATTCAGATCTGCAGATGAGTATAAGTAGGGGTTATCGCTGAGCTGTTCACAGTAGAAGCTGGAGGGAAAAGAAATCTCAGGTCAGGAGGCAGAGATAGAAGTAGGAAGAGGAATTGTGTGGGGGCTTTGAACATATGTAGGAAGAAATCAAAATCAAAAGAAATTTTGGAGAAAAGCTTGAGAGAAGCCAAAATCTTCTATTCCTTGGTAAACCCAATCTAAAATTTCCTCACTTTCCTTTTTTAATGCAATAAATATCACTGATACTCATCTGAAAAATACTTTTGAAGTCAATACTTCCTCATTCTTTTGATAGCTCTTTCTGTACTTTTCATGAGCAAATTGCAGGGAATATAAAAGTTAATGTTGCAGAATGAAAATACTTCATATCTTGCAATACATTCTAAATCTATAAAAGCAGTTAAAATGTATGTATACAGCTATGTGTTTAATACATCTTTTTGAGAGCAGATTATATTTTTCTAATGAATCATAAAATATTGAGAGATAGTACTTTACAGCATATATATGTATTTTCTCCTCTGTGAAATCATAAATGGCAATTTGACAAGTTCTGCTTTTATTGTTGCACTTTTCTCATTTCAAAAGATGATTAAACATACTCAGAGAATTTATTCTGAAAGAAGCAGGAGTAAAAAAATATTACCATCAAGTTACCACACGCATGAATAAACACACACACACACACACACACACACACACACACACACACACACACACA
>NW_021703771.1:27372697-27381632 GCF_005190385.1 Monodon monoceros
ACACACACACACACACACACACACACACACACACACACACACACACAGTGCTTTGTTTCTTATTCAGTCAATAAAGGATGAATTTTTGGCCACTAGATAATTCAATTAAATATATTTGAAGACTTGCTACATGAAATGCATTGAACTAGGTGCTATAAAAATACACAAGTGAGTGAAAAAAAAGCCTGCCTTATAGGAGCACAAACTCTTTTGAACATATGGACCATAAAATATTATTGAAGTAACCCAAGCAGTGTTAAGTAGATAATTAATATAATTACTGACAGCGTATAGCTCTGTATCTCTTGGTAGATGGCAAGCTCCTAGAAGACAGACATTTCTTATGAATTGAAGTAGTCTATAGAAGTCACCCCCACACCAAATTTTGAATAAATGCATAATCAAATAAAGCCAATTATCATAAAACTAACATATGGAGCAATCTCAACAAACCAAAACCAATCAAAACAACCAGAATGAGATTTGGTAAATAAAAACACCTGGTTAAGTCAATGTAATTAGTTTTAACTCTGTGGATATATTTGAAGAATGCTGTTTCACATCCCAAGAACCTTCTCAAGTCTATATTAAAAAAGAATATACAATATATCTACTGTCTTTCTCTTCACACACTATTTTTAGACCAACCTGGGCATCTTATAATTAATGTAATGTTTACTGAATCCCTCCTGTTCATTGCTTCAGTTATCCAACACATTCATTGAACACTCTATTAGTTTCCTATGACTGCTGGAACAAATTACTACCAACTTGGTAGCTTAAAAAACATACCTTTATTTTTTTGCCGTTCTGGAAGTCCGAAGTCTGAAGTCAATTTCACTGGGCTGAAATCAGGGTGTTGGCATGGTCACTCTCCCTTCGGAGACTTAGGGGAGAATCTGTTTTCTTGCTTTTTCCAGTGTCCAGAAATGCATTTCTTGCATCTCTTTACTTGTGGCCCCTTCCTCAATCTTCAAAGTCAGCAGCATAGCATTTTGTTTCAATGAACACACTGCCTTTTTCTCTGTCAAATCTCCTTCTGTCTGCCACCTATAAGGACAGTTGTGATGACAGGACCCACCCAGGTAATCCTTAGCTCCAGATCCTTAATCACATCTGCAAAGTCCCCTTTGCCATACGAAGTAACATTCATAGGTTCAGGGGAGATTAGGACCTAAATATCTTTGGGGGCCATTATTCATCCTACTACGAGCACCTACTATGTGTTGCATGTAGGAGACACAGCTGTGAGTCAGACATCTCTGTACCTCCACTCATGGAGCTTGATATGATGGAAGGAAGAAAAGATGTACAAGGCACAGACCTGCTTTTTAATTGGGTTCTCTAACAGAAAAATTTTTTATCAGAGAATAAATGCATGTCTTTTCTTCTTTTCTTTTAAGAGAAATTGACAGCTACTTCTTATAATAAGCAGGCACAGAAAATCCCCAGCTACTTAGAATAAGCAGGCACAGAAGGATCACCTTACGACAGATACTGTTGAGAAGAATTACTTGTGGACTCTCATGTATAAACAGAGGATGAGTGGGCTCATCTATCTTAGGAAATAGCAGCCTTTTTTTTTTTTCCAGTGACTTTGCAAACTTCCTTTTTTATGTCAGGAGAGTGTGGTGTTATGGCAGAAGAAAGGTTGGGTCAATTTGGTTAAGGAACCTAAAGCATCCTGGAAAGGAAGAAACTCAAACACTAATGCCTTAGGAAATGAATCTGTAAAGCTTGGGTTTAAGTGGTGTAAAATTTTCAGTTTGGCTGATTAGGGTATGAAACTAACACACTATCACAATACATGACACTTCCTCCCCTCAAAACACCAAGAGGCTCTGGATCAACCTGTGAAGTAGTTTCCCCACTCAGGAAGTGTTGCATATCCCTGCTGGCCCAGCTTTCAACTAAAGGCGTGCAACTGTCTCAACTGCCACCATGCCTGTGAAAGGAACAGGGTGTCCCTCATGAGAGATGGCCCATACCCAGTCACTGGTGCATTTACATCTAGCAGCACCAGTCAACCAGAGGTGAACATCCTGACACTTCTGTATGGGAAGGTATGACACTGGAGCTCTCTCCCATCTCCATCACGCAGGAGTGCCGTGATCCGGGCAAGTGCTTGAATCAGAGAATGAAAAGAGCCTTTGTCAAGACATTTGGCCAGTCTAGTTGCTGTCTTAGTTTGTCCAGGGATGCTATAACCAAATACCATAGACCAGATGGCTTATAAACATCATTTATTTTTCACAGTTCTGGAGGCTGGAAGTCCAAGATTAAGGTGCCAGTATGGTGAGGTGAGGATCCTCTTCTGGGTCGTAGACTTCTAGTTTTATCCTCATATGGCAGAAATGGGCAAGTGATCTCTCTGAAGCCTGTTTTATGAAGGCACTAATCCCATTCATGAGACCTCTGCTCTCATGGCCCCACCTTCTAATAGCATCACCTGGGGAAGCTAAGGAGATACAGACATATAAACTGGGCGTAGCTAAGCAGATTATTCCAGCCCAAAACTTGAATCTTGAAGAAATGAGACAAATAATGCAGGCAGAATTGAGAAATTATTCATGGTGGTATCAACAACTTTGAGGGTTCAGTACATCCCTGAAAGTATCAGTGTCCTAATCTGTATTGTTGTATGAAGCTGTGCTCCCAACTCCCAGCCCTTCTGGGTTCCTATCCATTGCCATTGCCTAAAGGACTAGCCTTCACCTTCATGCTGTACTCTGTAGCTTTTCACATAAAGCCTATCTGTGTTTTAGCTGCCAGATTCAGTTTCTATTCCCTGCAAAAAATAACTCTGACTGATGGGAGTGGAGAGGATGTGGACAGGAACTGAGAAGACATCTCAGGTGAGTGGAGAGAGAATGGCATGATTGCCTCGGAGACTCTAATAAAACCTCCAAGACTGGAGGGGGAAAAAAGACTTGAAATACAGCTGGCCCTCTGTATCTGCAGGTTCCACATCTGCAAATTCAAACTCAGGTTGAAAATTATTTTAAAATAATTAAAATTCCAGAAAGTTCCAAAAAGCAAAACTTGAATTTGCTGCACTCCAACAACTATTTAGATAGCACTTACATTGTATTTACAACTATTTATATAGTGTTAACATTGAATTAGGTATTATAAATAATCTAGACATGATTTAAAGTATAAGGGAGGATGTTCCTGGGTTATATGCAAATAGTATGCCATTTTATATAAGGTTCTTGAGCATCCACAGATCTTAGTATGGGATGTTGGTTCTGGAACCAATGAATCCCCTGCAGATACTGAGGGGCAACTGTATTAAGGAGACAGACAGTAGGACAGTTTGGGGACTAGAACAAACATATTGGGAAGTAGGGTTAAATAATAACGACTAACCTAATTTTTCACTCTATTATCACCCCCAAAAATTGTTTGTTGAATTCTGGTTACATGACAACAATTTTTGTTGGCTCCGGACACATAAAGATAAAAATGGCAAAATCTATGTTGTCAAGGAGACACTAGTCTTTTCCAGTGCAGTAGGGAATTTCAGGACACAAACACCTTTCAGCTTTTAATTTGACCATTTAGATAACTCTCTCTCTCTAGGGCAAATTATTGTCACCCATTTATCAGTTTTAAAAATTGATAGAAATAGAAATTGAGTAATGTTTCCAATATCATAGAATCCTAGAAGAATGAAAGTAAGGGAGTGTGGGCCCTGAGGGTTGTATTCTCTATTTTAAGAACACATACCTATTTGCTAGTTATGGTTATTATAAATTTATGAGTTTACTGTGAAAAAATATAATACAGAAAAGAAGGGGTTGAAAATCCATATATGATAACAGAAAGGCTGGTGCCACCAAAATCTGCCTTGCTAGTTACCACTTGACCCAGCTGTCCCTAGGCACATTATCAACTTGGACTCTCAGAAAACCCTTCTTCCTGGAATACACAGGCCTGCATTAAAATTCTACTGCTACAATTCTAATATTCCTCTTGAAACTGTAATCAAATAGAATAGGGAGCTTAAAGCCTGAAGTGGTATAAACTCACTAGCCAATCAGAAAAGGAACATGACAAAATGTATCTCTCATGACCAAGAGGACACTGATAGCTCACCTTTTTCCAAATCCCCTATTACTGCAAGAGAAGAAAAGAACTAGAAAGACATGCACTAAGTTATAAAACAAAACTGCATGATGCAGAGCTGGGAAATAACACTAGTGCATGGAAGACAAACAGGGGCTTTCTTATATAGAGCACTGATGAGATTGTCCAAACCTAGTCCTCACTCATAGATGGATGCCACAAATGGGTGGTTTCCCAATCTGTCCACAAGCCACAGTGGCATACACTGTGGTTTTCAGTCATCTCCCAGCATAACTGCAGGAGCCCCAGTTTCCTGAAGACTCTATATAGTGGTGTGTTGTGGTGAATTGAAATTAATCAGCTAGGGAAGAGCTTCTCATCTAGGGTGCCATTAATGTGTTACAGGTATGCCAATATATCACTCTTTTGAACCCTAGGATTTACCACATAGGGTCTGGGATAGTCAGAGTCGCAGATCCACCATGTTCACTGCGAGTAGGCTGTTTGCCTCAATGTTTCATGAAAATATGATTTTCTCTGTTTGACAAAATGTGAACAAGGATGGAAAGCACTAGGCAGAACCACCACTCACTAGCCTGTCTAAACCAGTAAGTCTGGGAAAGTCTGGGGACACAATTCAGTCAGTATATACATTGAACCTCAGTAGACCTCTGCCAATTCCATTCCAATTAAATCCAGGTAGGGATTTTTATGGATCTTGGCTGACTCATCTTAAAGTTTATATGAAAAAGTAAAGAGACAAGAATAGCTTAGGAAATTTTAGAGAAGAAACGTAAGGAAGAGGGGCTCGCAAAATGTTTGGATACATAGAATTGAGTGCATGGTCGTTCATTAAGTTATCTGTACTTTTCTGTGTTTAAAATATTTTGTAATTAAGCGTTAAAACTTTTAGAAGAAAATAGAATAGCTTATGGCCTCTGGTTGGGAAGACCCTTGTAAACAAGAAAGCAAAAAACACAAAATTATAATCTAAAAAATTGTTACATTCAACTAGCAGTACCTTAAAATATACAGCTTTTGGTCAACAAAAGGTACCGTAAAAAGTTGAAAGACAATCCACAAGCTAACAGAAGCTGTTCGTAACACGTATAACTGACAAGAGGGAAGTACTTAAGCTTTAAAAATATATAAAGATTATCAACAAATTAATTTTCAAAAACAAGCCAACAAAATGAGCCAAAATTGAGAACAGGCATTTCACAGAAACCCAAATAGCCACTAAGCATATAAAGATGTACAATCCTATTAGCAAGGGGGAAAATGCAAATTAAAAGATCAATCAGATGCTACCACCAGGCGAAAGTTTTAAAATCTAACAACAGCGTGGGTGTTATGGATAATGATGTGCCAGCCTAGTCCATGTGAAATGGATTTGTGTGTAGCTGAATCTCAAAACCTGAATGTGCAGTGAAAAAAGAAGTTAGAGGAAAAGATGTAGTATAACTTACATAAAAATACAACACCAGGATAGCTATATTTTTAGGGACTTATACATATATAACTTTTCAAAAAAGCAAGTAAAGGAGTAATATAAAACTTAAAATAATAATTATGTCTGGCTGGGAGGGAAAGAGATACTTTTAAAGAGGCCTCTTAAAAGGCTTCAAAAATGCTGGTACTTTTCTGAATCTTCAGGTATGTAGTGGGTACCTGGGTATTCCTTTTATTATTCTTTAAAATGTGCACATATGGGATACATTCACATATGTATATTTCACAATTAAAATTTGTTTAAAAGATCCAGTGAGATTTTAAGGAGAGCCCTTACAAAATCGTTCGCATTAGCAACTTCTAGGCTGTGAGGATTTCCTTGTTACTATGTAACCAAACAAAATAGAGAATTCTCTTGGCTTCTGAGGCTGATGTAAGGTGAAAAACCTTCAGCTGTAACCCCTATTTCAAAAGTTCTTGCTCTTCGCAGCTGCCTCATTGTTCTCAATTATTTCTATAAGTATTCCAACACAAACGTGATTTTATAAATATGTTTGCAAATTAAAAATGTCATATGTTTACTTTTTAGCTTTCAAGTAAAGTTTCATTTTTTTTTAAAGGGCAAGCGGTTCCTTAATTTAAAAAATTTGAAAACAGCCAGTGTCCTCCAGTTAAAAGCAACTTTTGGACACCTCACATCAAATACAGCTGTCCTTTATTAGTGAAAGCTTCCCAGCAGAACCTTAGAAAACCAGTTTCTAAGAGAGGAATGAGTCATCTCTAGTTGGGGAAAGAGTATGCGAGTCCAGGCCAACTCTACTCTGCGCCTTTTCTCCACTCGTACGAGACGCCCAGAAAATGCTCTCCCTTCTCTCACCCACACCCCTTCCAGTCCCTCACAGACCCCAGGGGTTTCTGCCTGGAAACCAGAGACCCGCCCACTCAGTGAGCCCCGCCCCATCCCGGCCCCGCCCCTCGGGGCTCCCGGAAAGCTCTGCGAGCGCTCTTCGGGAGGCAGGGCTGCTCGGGCTCGCAGCAGGGCCGCTGTGGGCTCACTGTACTCCCAGCTTCAACGTCTCGGGCGGCCGAGTCTCTACTGGTGGCTGAATTCCTAGACCCTGGTGAGTGGCTGGAGGATTCTGGGCCCTGCAGATGAGGTTTTGGCCGGTACCAGGGCCACCCCCCAGCGCCTGCGCGCTCACCCGCCAGCCAATCTGCTCGCCTGCAGACGGCCTTTGACCTTGCGCCCCTCCGGCTGGCGGCTGGGGGCTTCAAGCTGCGAGTTGTGGGACCTTGGGACACCCTACTCTGTCACTCTTACCCCTTACTTTGTCTGGGTTAGTTTTATTGCCTTCTATATTACTACTTTATCTCGACCCTGCTAGCGTCGTCTCTGCCACTTCTTTGGAGCGGAACGTCCTGTCGCCTCTATTTTCCCTTCCCTCCCCAGCAAGCTGGGTATTTCGGGAGTGACGGAAGCCTTTCAGAGCCGTGTCCTTTAGTCCCCAAACTCGGCCTTGAGCCTTGCGGGCAAGTGGGAAGGTCGAGGCCTACCGGGCTTGGGCTATAGCAGGAAGGTGGCGGGCTCCGGTCTCCAGCCGCCTGGCCGTCCGGAGAGGAGAGCGATGGGGGGGGGAGGCCGAGGCAGAAATGGGTTTTCCATTCACCTGTTCACACGTTTGGCACTATCATCTTAGACTGTTCTCGTTTGCTAAATCGCAGGGTGCAACTCTGCTGGAATAGTATCTTTTCCCATTTTCTAAAGGAGCAAATTGAAATTTAGTTAGGATAGTTTGTTTTCGCTTCAATGTTGCAAGACCCTGCGGATGAGAGTTAAGGGAAAATGCGGAAGTGCTTAAAAAAATAAATAAAACAAGGGAGGAAAATGTTAATTATATGACCTTAAAAAAAGGCAAATTGGACTGGAATGGGTTGATTATGGTAAAGTATTTAGACAATAGTTTGAAAGAAAAATACAAAATAAAATCTAGGTATTGGTAATATTAAGTTACGTTGTTTGCACATCGTTTTCATGACAATGTGTTACTCCCTTCATGTTGAGCTATATGTAAACCATGAAAAAATAGTGTTGTGTAGTGAATCTTGTGGTTTTCAGGCTTTATGCATAAAACATTACCAGAGCTGCTGGCTTTTAGTCCCACAATGAATAGTAAGTGTATGATAAGATAATAAGCTTTCTTCAGATTAAATTTGGACTACAGTTTATGAGTAGGTAACAGATCGTTGTTTTCTAAATCCATAATCTTTAAATGAAAACATGACCACATGTCAGCAGTTTTCATCTGTCACAAAATTTACGGTGTTGTATTCTCTAAACTTGATTTGTCTAAAATGTTGTAGGAAGGTGGAATAAGATGAGGACAAGAGCTTGAATTCTAGAGCCATACTTCTCAGCTCCTTGCTAGTTGCTTAAACTCAGACAGGTTACTTAGCCATTTGTTAGCCCAGAGACTTGGAGAAAGTTACCAAATGCTTTGTACCTTAGTTCAGTCATCTGTAAAATGGTATTAAAAAGAAGTTCTACATCATAGGTTGTTGGGAAGATTAAAATGGAAAGATGAGATTATGCTTAACTGAATTTCTGTTAACGAAAGGGTACAAGTGTTTACATTAAAACCGACCTAATCAAGGAACTCGTGGTACAGAAATGGATTTTGAAAGTTCCAGGTGTGTCTTCTAGTGTTATATTTTTCTACAGTGGCTTCTTAGAAAATAATATTAGGAAACAGCTAGAAAAAGAAAAAAGCAACCAGAAATCTGTATAATAATAAATAATTAAAAAGTGAAATCTTTTTGGCTTTTCTGAGTAACAGGGTAGGAGCTAATCCTTTTTGAAATCATAATTGATATCACACTAATTCTGAATCTCTTATATCTCACTAGACCTCCAAGTCAAAAACAATCATTTAAAAGATGAAAAGACCTCCAAATCACCAAACACAAAAATAGAAGCCATCGAGTTTCAAAAGAATGTATTATTTCTATGTATTATTATGTCATGTAAACAGCCCTTTGAAGATACTAGATTTTCATTACCCAGTACCTTGAGTATTGAGTACATTACTACTTTTGGAACCTTTACATCTGCAATTAACTTGGATTTTTTTTCTCTGAGGTGACTTCTGAAACTTCTTTCTTTTGTTGAAACCAGATAAGTAGTTCTACCACTCCTTTTCTACTAAAAATCGTTAGACTTGCTAGGCATCTCAGGTTTCATCGTTCTGCTAAGTTGGACATGATAATTTTTATTAAAATGGATTTTTGAAATTATTAGATCTATCTATGATTCTTCCTATATAATATGTTTAGTATAGACTGAACATGTTAACTATATGTATAGTCAGTAGAATCTGTTTATACACATACTGCCCAAATAAATACCAATGTCAAA
>NW_021703771.1:27381642-27587382 GCF_005190385.1 Monodon monoceros
TAGAATCTGTTTATACACATACTGCCCAAATAAATACCAATGTCAAAAACAAAAGGGCCAGAAATTAAATTCTTTAAGCTGAACACTTAATGGCCACTGACTAAATGTAAGACATATTGGGTTCTACTAGAGTGTAAAGGTAAGGACTCTATTTCTGGACCTTATGGAACAATCTAGTAGGGGGTATAATACATTAAATAGCATGAAGCAATACATTAAAAAAGCCAATTTAAAAAGTAGGTAATGGTGTAATAGACTGTATGGGATAGTGAGTACTTTTCACCCTGGAATCATTGGGAGAGGTATCAAGAAGAGGCAACAGTTCAGCCTTGTCTTGAAGGATTAGAGTAGTATTTCAGAAGTTAGCTATATGGAGAATAGGTATTTAGAGAGAGTAAACTATGTGTTGGTTATTGATTGCTTGCCAGACACCCATCTTTAATAATAATCATCATGAGAATAAATAATTGTTCATATTTATTCAGTGTTACACTAAGCCAGGAATGATTCTAAGGGTTTTATAATATTAACTTATTTCATCTTCACAAAAATCCTCTGAGTGAGGTAATAACTCGTGAAGATGAGAAAAGAAGCGGGGAAAAGATCAAGCCACTTGTATAGGTGAAATGGCTAAAAAAAGGCACAGCTAGAATTTGAACCCGGGCATTTGAACTGCAGAGCCCATGCTTTTAATCACAGTGGTTTGCTGCCTTTATTTAGGTTGAGATGCCTTATTGTTCACTGAGATCAGGAGGTTGGGGTAGAGCCAGTGGATCACCTATAATGATGTGGTAAACATTTTAAATGAATGAATTAAATAAAAAGAGAAATTAGATTTAGAGGCAAAAGGGGGGTAAATGTGGCTTTTATAAATAGATATTTTGTGTTTTGTGTTCATCCATAGCTCTGAGAAATGAATCTAACAAATAGAAAAATGTCTCAGAACTATGTTTCGTATATTTCTTCACTTTTCTTTTTTTAAAATCCAATCAGTATTTACATTTGATTAAAACATTACCCTTTTACATTTTATTTCACATACGTTATCTTGCATGATTTACAGAACAACTTTGTCAGAAAACAGAACAGTTAATTTTTTTCTTTTAAGATGATTAAAAAAACTCAGGGTCACACAATTAGGTCAACAAAGCTGATTTGAACTTAGATCTTCAGATTTCAAAATCAATATTCTTTCCATTATGTATCCTGACTCTTCCATGCATTTCACCCATTCAGCTGATCAACATTTCAAAAATCAATCTTACTAATTTCTGAATCTAGCAGTCATTCCTCCCATTCTCTATGATTTGTCAATATTCATTACCATTGATTATTTCCTCATAAAATACCTACTCCAAACAAACTTTTCTTCCTTATGAAATACTATGTTCTAATTTTAGAAGACAGCGTAAGAAAATATCACTGAGTAAATGATTACCCAGAGGTAATCATTATACGTGTTTAAGTACACTTCCTTCCTCTCTGTAGTTGAGATTATATTATATCCATAATTTTTTTTCTACTTAATGGCTTGTCAAAATTCTTACCTTCTTTAAGTAAAGGGAAGGATTTATTTTTATCTTGACAACTTGGAAATTTTAGGACAGCAAATCATAGAAGCAGGTCAAAATGGTTATCTCATCCTTTATTCCTATGCGCAACGCTGTCACATTCCATACATAGGAATATCACTCCCTGGAGTCCTGCAGTGCAAAGCTTAAGGACTGTATGAGTTGGTCCTTCCCCGAAATAAGCAGGTATTATGTTAAGAGTTCATGTCCTCCAGTTTGCTGGTGATAGTTTTTTTTTTTTCTTTTCCATTTTCAAATAATTTTAGACTTAAAGATTCAAAAGTAATACAAACAACTCAACAATCCCTGTATATTTTTCCTGCAGCTTCACCAAATGGTAATATTTTGCCACATTTGCTTTATCATTACACACACACACATACACACTCATATATTACATTGTCTATAATTTTACATACATATTATATGTAATATGTGTACATATGCATATATATGCATATATGTATATATATATATATATGTAGGTACATATCTGTGTATGTGAGTATCTTACTATGTTGTCTGATGTATCTTTGTGATTAGATCTGGATTAATACTGACAGAAATACCACAGCAGTGATTCTGTGTTCTTCTTAGAGCATCCACTCTGTAGACTCAAGATATCTACTTATTCAAAATTAACTGCTGAAGTTAATTTTGATCACTTGTTTAAGGTGGTGTCTGCTACGTTCTGCACTGTTAAGTTACTATGTCTCTCTTCGTAGTTAATTGGATATCTTTTGGCGGGGGAGATGCTTTGCCAATATGTAGATATCCTGTTTCTCATAAACCCTGCTTCTTTTAACCCCTCATTTAATATCCATTAATGATTCTTCCTTGATACAGTTATGGTAGTAGCCAAATAGTGATAGTCCAATTCCATTATTCCATCTAAATTTATTAGTTGGTATTCTAAAATGTCTTCTTTATTCCATTTATTTATTTTTACATTTTAAAAATGTCAGTATAGATTCATGAATTCTTATTTTAATGTCTATAATTTATTATTCTTCGTCATTATTTTGATGCTGAAACTGTCCCAGATTTAGTCAGTAGTTGCCCCTTCAACCTGACCTCTGTGTCCTATGGACATGTCTCTACAGTTTTTGACTACTTCCTGATTTTCTGGCAAGATGTCCCAAGCTCATCTTGTACTTTCTCGGCCATGTTCTTGGAATCAACCTGGTTCTATCAAGTAAACAGGGCTACATACAATTCAGAGTCTCGTCATCAGATGTGTTTATTGCTGCCAGGATTTCTTTGGTTCTATACTCTCTCAGTGGACAGAGCTAGGAAATAAATTGCATGTATTTATATGTGTACACACCCACATACCCACACACACACTCCTATTTATTGATCTTTTAAAAGCCATACATCCATACTGATACTGCCAGTTGCAATCTGACAACACAAGTTTTGTTTTAGCCTCCCACTTCCTACATTTGTAACTCACTTTTTTTTTTGTCAGTGAAAAACCTGGGCCCCATTTCGCAGCATATATTGCTTATTTTTACAATATACGTTAAGTATTTTAAGAATTGCTAATCTGTTTCATAGCAAAAAATAACCCATTTACTAACTGGAGTTTAACATTAAATATTTTTTGTTTGTTTTGAATATGTGAAATATAATGTGGCTCAAAAAGACAAAACTGCATAAAATGTTATACTCTGAGAAGAGTTACGTCCATTCCCCACCCTTCTACCCCATTTTCATCTCCCCTTATTTTCCACCCAGTTTCTAACTCTAGATAATCAACCTTATTCGATTCTTGTTTTTCTATGTTTATTTTGCTCACTTGAGAAAATGGATTTTTTCTTACTTGCATTTTGCTTTTTTCATTTAGCCAGTATATCCAGAAAATCACTTTCCGTCATCTCAAAGAGCTCTTCCTCATTTTTTTCTGAATACTCAACATTTTACAATTACAAACAATGCTGTATATGAACTTATGTACTTACTATTGGTTGTGTATTTTCAAGGTAAATTCCAGGAAGTAGGATTGCTGAGTCAAAAGGAAAATGGATGTGTAATTTTTTTAGATATTGCCAATTCCCAAAAAATGTTGTACAAATTTGCATTCATTAGCAATGCATAGGAGTGCTTCTCACTGTCTTGCCAACAGGATGTAGTTTCATACTTTTTATTTTTTGCCAATCTCATGGATAAGAAATGATACCTTTGTGAGGTTTTAATTTACATTTTTCTAGTTTTGAGTGACACAGAAGATCTTGCAAATATTTTCATTCAGTTTGTCAGTTGTCCTTTCACTTTATTTTATAGTGCTTTTGATATATATATATTTAAAAATTAATGTAGTTAAATTAATCTGTTTTTTATTTATTGCATCTGAATTTTGAGTCATAGGTATAGAAAGCCTTTCACTATACTAAGGATATAAGGGAATTCAGGTGGGATTATATAAGTATTTGAATGATTCTAGCCCTAAAACTTAATTTTTCTTTGGGAGATTAGGGTAGGAAATAGGGGGGTTATTTAAAACCTCTGATTCAAAAATAGCTGCAGAGAAGCTGAGAATTAAGTAGAAAGTGGCAGCTGAGAAAATGAATAGAGCTTTTGGTAGCTTCATGGCTCTTTGGGGACCAAAATTGGAATTCAGGGCCCTTCCAAAGCCCATCCTAGAGGAGGGAATCTTGATAAATACCTGTGACTTTGATATCAGAACCCATGAGTATAAAGGAGTAAAGATGACTCAGAAATACACCAAATCTTTGGAAGGACTTATACCTAGTTTTGAAGATTTCAATCTCTGATTATATTAAGATAATCTTCCTCTACTCTAGAAGTCTTCAAGAAGCAAAAATAAGCTTTCTCGGAAGGAAAATAATATATAGAGCGTCACATTGTCTCTGAAAATTTTCATATATGATGTCTGGAATTCAGTAAAAAAATAACCTAGCCTATAAAATAAGAGTTACTGTACAGATATTAAGAGGAAAAAACCAAACAGGCAATAGAAACAGAATCCTAATATTTCAGATTCAGGTTATTAGAGGTGGACTTTAAATAAATGGGATTAAAAAATTCAAGGAGTTAAAAGAGAAGATGGAAAATTTTAGCAGAGAACTGATATCTCTAAGAAGAGTCAAATGGAAATTCTATGACTAAAATTATAACTGAAATTAATTAATCACTGCTGGAGAGAATCAGGAAACTGAAAATAGTTCAGAAGTAAATATTCAGACAACCATGGAGAGACAAAAGCAGGAAAATTTTTAAAAATATTGAAGAAACACATGGGACATAAAATTCTGATGTGTGTAATGTATTCCATAATGAGAGATGAGAGAGCAAGAGAGCAATAATTGAGCAAAAGCAATATTTGAAGAGGTAATGTTCAAGAGTTTTACAAAACTAAGGAAAGATACCAACCCAGAGATTGAAGAGGCACTTTGAACCTCAAGCAAGATAAAAGTTAAGAGAACCGTACTACTATATATTCCATAGGAAAACAGCTGAAAACCAAAGATGAAGAGAAAAAATATTAAAAGCAACCAGAGAAAAAGAAAATACATTATCCTTAAAGGAATAAAGAGAAAAAATAATAGTTGGATTTTCATCATAAACAATCAAAGACAGAAGATAAGGGTGGTGCTGAAAGAAAATAATTATGAATATAGAAGTATATACATAAAAAGTCCAAGTGAAGGCAAAACAAAGATACTTTCAAACAAAGTAATATGAAAAGAGTATCAGCAGACCAACACCAAAGACCCTATTAAAGGGAATTATTTCTTCATCCTAAGGGAGATTATTTTAAATGGAAATATGGAGCAAGTGAAGAACAAAGGAAAGGGTGAATATAATGAACATTGACTGTACAGAACAATATAGTATCTGGAGGGGTATAAGGTATATGTAAAAAAATAAAATATACCAAAATAGGAGCCAAAAGTTGGGGCAGGGATAAAGGAAACAAAATCTTCTAAGAGTGCTTTCATTATTTAAGAAACGGTAAAGTTCTAATTCATACTGGATTTTGACAAGTGAGAGTACATGCTTGTAATCACTAAGATAACTAAATTAATAGCAAAGAGATTGTATGATTAACAAGGAAATAGGGAAGAATGAAACAATTAAAAAGAAGATAAGAGGGCTTCCCTGGTGGCGCAGTGGTTGAGAGTCCGCCTGCCGATGCAGGGGACGTGGGTTTGTGCCCCGGTCCGGGAGGATCCCGCGTGCCACGGAGCGGCTGGGCCCGTGGGCCGTGGCTGCTGGGCCTGCGTGTCCGGAGCCGGTGCTCCGCAACGGGAGAGGCCACGGCGGTGAGAGGCCCGCGTACCACCAAAAAAAAAAAAAAAAATGGTAAGAGAGAAATTAGGGCCAGTAAGAAGGAATCCAAAAGGAAAGCAAGTAGAAGGGTAAGGGTAGACTTAAGGATAAAAGTAGGAAGTAGATTTAAAGCTATAGTATCCATATTTGTAGAATTGTAAATGTGCTGAATACTATAATTATTGGACAGAGACTATCAGATTAGATTAAAACCAACAATAACAATAAAGCAATGTCATATTTTTAAAAAACTAGTCATTTAAGGTGACAATGAGGTGATAAAAATGTATTTTGTGCCAACATGAACCCAATAAAATATGTTACAGCTATATTTATATTAGAGTGGAATTTAAGTCAAAACCCATCAGTAGAGAGGGGAAGGAACATTTCATTATAAAACAAGATTTAATACTTCAGGAAAATGTAACTCCTAAATTTGTCTCCACATAATAACATCAGTGACAATTATATAATGTAAGCAGTTACAGACATGGCATAATGATGGTGGGGGATTTTTAACACAAGTAGAAGAAAGATGAGTGAGAATATGAAAAACATAACCCACATGCTTAGTGTATTTGGTTTGGTAGACATATGTAGAACTCAGTAACCACTAGCTGCCTAATACATATTCCTTTCTGGTGCATATGGGATACTTAACAAAATTGTTCATAGGTTGAGCCTTAAAGCAAGTCTCAACATATTTCAAAGGATTGAAATCACACTGGAAATGTTTTCAGTTAACTCACACTAGAAATCAATAACAAAAAGATATATATTTATTTATAAAATTTTAAAATAAATCTAAGTAGCCGAAGCTTATTTTCAGGACAAAGCCTCATATTGAAGAGTAACTTCTGGAAATAACTTTCAAATTGAGCAGGGTAGGAACAAAATAAAAGTGAGGGAAATAAAAAATTCCAGGTAAACGTGGGAATGGAGTAAACCCCAACTGATCTCGGAAAAAAATTCAAGGCCATATTAAAACTTCACAAAAACAACAGAAGAATGATTGCTAGAGTCGTGAAGCTAGAAAAATTATCATGATTGAACATTCATTTCAAACATTAAGGAAAAATTATTTCATGTAATATTTAGCAACAAAAAAAATAATTTGAGTCAAATTCCATGCAAAGTCATTATGGGCAAAAAAGTTAAACTTGTAAATACTTGAAGCATGCCAAAGAACCATGTTCATAAATATATAACAACTGTAACCTAATATTTAAATACAAGTAAACAAAGTAATTATGTGAGATATGAATGAACAAGTAAATTACAGTTATGAAAACTCAGAAATGAGAGAATATTAAGATAATTAAAATCGACAAAATTCATATTCCTATCTGAAGACTAGAAGACAAACATAACAGATAATGCCGTATGAGAAATAGAGGGTAACAAGACACTTAAAAATCAAAATTAAATGAAGAAAGAGGTGAAAAAGAGAAGGTGCAGTTGTAAAAATTCAGCAAAGATTCAATAAAAGTAATAGCACTTCTTGAAGAAGGAAAGCAAAGCAGTGAAACAATACTAAAGTTAAAATTGGAAATATTTGCTGACATAAAACAGTAGATGTTACTAGGTTAATTTCTTAATAGGAAGATAAAGGATTTCTTATGTGATTGATTCTGTTTTCTCTACAAAGTATAAGACATGTCTATCTGAAGAGAATAAAGGAAATTGGTGATTTAGTAGCATGTTTGATGAAAAATGAGAAAGAATGAAATAATTCTTTTGAGGTTAGAAAAGTGAAAGTACTGGGGTATAGTAATAGGTTTGTTAAGCCATCTTGAATGTCCGAAATTTATGGTCATAAATTCAGAGTGAAAAGTCAACATGGTGTGTGTTTTTCTCCAATATCATTATGTAATTCTGGATCAAGGTCAAGCCAGGCATCATTTATTTGAGGTTCTACCAGATAAGTATTAAGGAAGGAGAGAAGTAAAGGAAGTTAAGGGTACAGTTGTCCTTTAGTATCCGTGAGGGGGCTGGGATTGGTTCCAGGACCCACGTGGATACCAAAATCTGTGGATGCTCAAATTCCTTATGTAAAGTGGCATAGTACAGTTTGCTCTCTGTATCTGTGGGTTCCTCATCCGTGGATTCAAACAACCTGTGGATATGGAGGGCCTACTGTTTTGCAAATGAGGAATTTCAGTGCTGAACTATGGCCTATAAACTGCTTTACTAGAGACAAAACATGAAGAAAAAAAGTGGTACTGGGCTTCCCTGGTGTCGCAGTGGTTGGGAATCCGCCTGCCGATGCAGGGGACACGGGTTCTTGCCCCAGTCCAGGAGGATCCCACATGCCGCGGAGCGGCTGGGCCTGTGAGCCGTGGCTGCTGAGCCTGCTCGTCCGGAGCCTGTGCTCCGCAACGGGAGAGGCCACAGCAGTGAGAGGCCCACATACCGCAAAAAAAAAAAAAAAAAAGTGATAGTGAAAAAGTGGTAGAATCAGTGGATTAGACATCTCAAAAAGGTAAAGGAATTGACTGCGTGGGAGTACTAAAGTAGAGAGGCTCAAAGCATGGAAGGGTATGTGTAGAAAATGGAAAAAAATGAAATAATGGTTTTGATCGAAAATGACGAGATCAAGATTATGAGTATGACACCTGAGTTGGTGAAATATGGTGGAAGAACAGGTCATTAGAAGTGAGGTAGTCAAAGAATAAGTTTTTGAAATTCCATTTAATGACTAGGTCTTTAATATACTCATAAATATTTCCTTTTTAAATATGAACTTTTCATTTTATATTTATATTTAGAAAATTTTAGTCTCTCTATATGGAGTGTTTCCTTTCTATAGTCAGTATATGTAAAATCTGTCCAAATGATGAAGAATATATTCATTTTCTTAAATTCTTAAAATCTTTGTCTGACAAAAATGCAATTGTGATATTTCCAAATACATACTGCTGTTCAGTCTAGCCATATGTAGATTCTTTTGTATAAAGATTTGATTATATAGTTAATGTCATAATGCACTTTAAAATTTTGCAGTGTAACACTTTATGGATTTTAGTTTTCCTTTTGAATATATTGGAAAATATTGTTAATACCACTTATTAATTACCGGTTTTCAATAAATTACAGCTAAACATTTACCATTTTGGAATTTAAAGTATGACATCATGGCAAAGTTTCGAAGAAGGACTTGCATCACTTTGTCACTTTTTATTCTATTTATTTTCTCTCTGATGATGGGTTTAAAAATGCTGAGACCACATAAAGCTGCTTTTGGAGATCCTTTTGGACTTGACCTTCTTCCAGAAATTCGGCAACAAACTCCTCATTTGGTAAAAACTTTTGATTCCCAAAAGAGTGACAGAATCGACAGTGAAACAAACGTCAAGAATTTAAAAAGTGTTGAAATCACTATGAAACCTTCCAAAGCCTCTGAACCTTACCCAGAAGAACTGCCACCTCGGAATTATTTTTTACATGTATTTTATTACAGCTGGTATGGAAATCCACAGTTTGATGGTAAATATATACATTGGAACCATCCAATCCTCTCGCATTGGGACCTTAGAATAGCCAAGAAATATCCACAAGGGAAACACAACCCCCCAGATGACATTGGCTCCAGCTTTTACCCTGAGTTGGGAAGTTACAGCTCTCGGGATCCTTATGTCATTGAAACGCACATGAAACAAATGTACTCAGCTTCAATTGGTAATTATTTTATGTGTGTGTTTAGATATGTGTGTGTATGTATGTGAGTGTGTATGTATATGTATGTGAGTTTGTGTGTATAAATAATTTTTTATAGAACATTAATTACTAATTAGTCTTCACATTGTTAATTATAATTTTAAGCTTACATACCATAAATTAAAGTGTTGTTAAGTATCTTTTAACATGTTAGCGCTAACATTTCTGGATATAATATTTTTATTCTGATTTAATACTAATTTTATTTCTAATTTAATACTCCTTCTGAATTTTATTAAATTATGATTGACATAAGCTGCAATGAATTCTCTCACTTTGAGGTACATCTGTTTAAATATCACCCCAATCGTGAAGTAAAATATTCTATAGCTTCCCTTATTCAGCCCTCCCTACATTCCAGGAAACTATTTTTATCACTGTAGAGTAGTAGTTGTAAATTTTCTATTATTATATAAAAATAGAATCATCAAACACTTATGTGTGTGTGTGGCGTGGGGAGGAGTCTTTTGCTCAGTTTGCTGTTTTGAAATTTACCCATGTTGTTGACTCTATCAGTAGTTTAGTCATTATTATTGCTTAATAGTATTCCATTGTATGATTATAGCAAGTTGCTTCTGCATTCGTCTTGATGCACATTTGTGATATTTCATACTTTAGGCATGTAGCATAGAATTTGGTCTTTTTTTGTTTGTTTTTTAAACTAGTCTGACAAACTCTTATATTTTAACTCCTGTTTATTTCATTTATATTTAATGTAATACTGATATGGTTGATTTTAAATGTTTCATTTTGCTATTTTTCTGTTTCCCTCTGTTCTATTCCTTTTCCTCCTTTTTTCTGCCTTTACTTGTATTGAAAATGTTTATTCCATCTTATATTCTCTTCTGGCTTATTAGATATATTCCTTCATTTTATTTATTTTATGATTGCTCTGACGTTTACAACATGCCTCTTTAACTTAATTGTTGGGAAGTCACAAATTATTCTTATTGTTGTCCCCCCCTTCCTCTCAACTTTCTCTTCCCTCTAACTTCTGGCACTCCAATTACACATATTTACATGTTGTCCCACAAGTAAATAATATGAAAAAAATGTGTAATTGGGTGTCTGAAAATTCTTCAATTTATTAATATACCCTTTATAAAACTCTCCCTGTTTTGGTTCCCTGTGTCTTGTTAGTGTCTCTAGCATTAGGGCCACAAGAAGAAATTGGGTATTCTAACATTTTTCTGACTCTTCGGAAGGTGCCAACTCACCGTTGAGCTGATATGGGTATAGAGACATGCAAGACTTTTTCATGAACAAAACAATATAAAGTCCTGTGAATCTACATCAACTATGTGCAAGGTGACTTGTTTTTCTTTTGTGGAGTAATTGGTTACTTTTCAACTATTTTTTGAAAATCTAACATTCTAGTATATATTTATAGCTCTAGTTTCTATGTTGTATGACAAAATGTGACATAAAATAGGATTGGTAAATTGAGAGAGCATTGACTGCTCTGTGTGTATGTATCTGCCTCTATTTACAATTTACTTTTGGAGGGAGAATCTTTCAAAAGACTTTTTTCCTGTTTTCTACAAAGTATTTGTATCACATTCAAGTCATTTTTGTTATTTCAAGATTGATTTGTTTATGGCTATAAAAGTATACAATGAGGGTTTTTTAAAATCTCAGATGTATAACTTACATGTACACATACTCATAACACATATAACTATTATATATAAATATATAAATGACATACTGCATATTTTATAATTTTAATTGTGATTAGGAAGAGTTTCAGTTCATATTTAGACTTATGCCTAACATTTATAAAGATCTTCCCCCATATATTATTTACTAAGTTTTTGAACATGAAATGTTTTAAAACATTGTCAACAGTACAATTTTAATTTTAAGTGTTGACAGTCACACTATTGATGCAAATATTTTATTTCTTTGGTTGATTTTCCACTGGGGAACACCTAACACTTGTGAGTAATGAAAGTGACATTACAGTCTATCTGTAAATAAATTATTTCCTTATCAGTTAAATATTGAATTATACTCAGTTTATTGAGAAATAACTGACATATAATGTTATATAGGTTTAAGATGTGTAGGATATTGATTTTATATATTTATATTTCAGCATGATTGCCATTATAGATAGCATTAGCTAAAACCTCTATCACATCCCCTAATTATCATTTCTTTAGTGATGGGAATAATTAACACATAGGCTCTTAGCAAGTTTCATGTTTATGATTCAGTTTTGTTGTCTATAATCATTGTACTGTGTATTATATCTCCACGTCTTAATTTATATACTAGTTGCAAGTGTGTACCTTAAACAGTATATCTCCCATTTCCCCACTTCTGATCCCCTAGTAACCACCCTTCCATTCTGTTTCCTTGTGTTCAATATTTTTTTTATATTCCACATATAAGAGATAATTTGTAATATTTGTCTTTCTGTGTCTGACTTATCTCACTTAGCATAAATCCTCACTATCCATCATGTTGTTGCAAGTGGTAGGATTTCCTTTTTGTTGTGGCTGAGTAGTATTCCATTTCCATATATATTTATATATATACATATATATTATATATATACATATATATTTCATATATATATAATGGAATATATATACACACACCACATTTACTCATTGGTGGACACTTAGGTTGTTTTTGTACATTGGTTATTGTGAATAATGCTGCATTAAACTTGGTAGTGCACGTATCACTTTAATAACCTGTTTTCATTTCCTTTGGATATATTCCCAGAAGTCAGATTGCTACATCATGTGGTAGTTCTGTTTGTAATTTTTTGAGGAATTCCTGTACTCTTCTCCATAGTGACTAAACTGTTTATAGTCCCAACAGCTGTGCACAAGAGTTCCCTTTTTTCCCCACATCTTCACCAACACTTGTCACTCTTGTTTTCTTGGTGATAGCTATTGATACAGCTGTGAAAGGATATCTCACTGTGGTTTCAATCTGATCTTTATGATTTCTTTCCTTCTGCTAACTTTGGGGTTTTTTTGTTCTTCTTTCTCTAGTTGCTTTAGGTGTAAGGTTTATTTGCGATGTTTCTTGTTTCTTGAAGTAGGATTGTATTGCTATAAACTTGCCTCTTAGAACTGCTTTTACTGCATCCCATAGGTTTTGGGTCATCGTGGTTTCATTGTCATTTGTTTCTAGATATTTTTTGATGTTCTCTTTGATTTCTTCAGTGATCTCTTGGTTATTAAGTAGTGTATTGTTTAGCCTCCATGTGTTTGTGTTTTTTCCTATAATTGATATCTAGTCTCATAGCATTGTGGTCAGAAAAGATACTTGATACAATTTCAATTTTCTTACGTTTAACAAGGCTTGATTTGTGACCCAAGATATGATCTATCCTGGAGAATGTTCCATGAGCACTTGAGGGGGAAGTGTATTCTGTTGTTTTTGGATGGAATGTCGTATAATTATCAATTAAGTCCATTTGTTTAATGTATCATTTACAGCTTGTGTTTCCTTATTTATTTTCATTTTGGATGATCTGACCATTGGTGAAAGTGGGGTGTTAAAAGTCCCCTACTATTATTGTGTTACTGTTGATTTCCCCTTTTATGGCTGTTAGCATTTGCCTTATGTATTGAGGTGCTTCTATGTTGGGTTCATAAATATTTACAATTGTTATATCTTCTTCTTGGATCGATCCCTTGATTATTATGTAGTGTCCTTCTTTGTCTCTTGTAATAGTCTTTACTTTAAAGTTTATTTTGTCTGATAGGAGAATTGCTACTCCAGCTTTCTTTTGATTTCCATTTGCATGGAATATCTTTTTCCATCCCCTCACTTTCAGTCTATATGTGTCCCTAGGTCTGAAGTAGGTCTCTTGTAGACAGCATATATGCCAGTCTTGTTTTTGTATCCATTCAGCCAGTCTATGTCTTTTGGTTGGAGCAATTAATCCATTTACATTTAAGATAATTATCAATATGTATGTTCCTATTACCATTTTCTTAATTGTTTTGGGTTTGTTATTGTAGGTCTTTTCCTTCTCTTGTGTTTCCTGCCTAGAGAAGTTCCTTTAGCATCTGTTGTAAAGCCGGTTTGGTGGTGCTGAATTCTCTTAGCTTTTGCTTGTCTGTAAAGGTTTTAATTTCTCTGTCGAATCTGAATGAGATCCTTTCTGGGTAATCTTGGTTGTAGGTTTTTCCCTTTCATCCCTTTAAATATGTCCTGCCACTCCCTTGTGGCTTGCAGAGTTTCTGCTGAAAGATCAGCTGTTAACCTTATGGGGATTCCCTTGTATGTTATTTGTTGTTTTTCCCTTGCTGCTTTTAATATTTTTTTCTTTGTATTTAATTTTTGATAGTTTGATTAATATGTGTCTTGGTGTATTTCTCTTTGGATTTATCCTGTATGGGACTCTCTGTGCTTCCTGGTCTTGATCGACTATTTCCTTTTCCATATTAGGGAAGTTTTCAACTATAATCTCTTCAAATATTTTTTCAGTCCCTTTTTCTTTTCTTCTTCTGGGACCCCTATAATTCGAATGTTGGTGCATTTAATGTTGTCCCAGAGATCTCTAAGACTGCCTTAAATTCTTTTCATTCTTTTTTCTTTATTCTGCTCTGCAGTAGTTATTTCCACTATTTTATCTTCCAGGTCACTTATCTGTTCTTCTGCCTTAGTTATTCTGCTATTGATTCCTTCTAGAGAATTTTTAATTTCATTTATTGTGTTGTTCATCATTGTTTGTTTGCTCTTTAGTTCTTTTAGGTCCTTGTTAAACGATTCTTGTATTTTCTCCATTCTATTTCCAAGGTTTTGGATCATCTTTACTATCATTATTCTGAATTCTTTTTCAGGTAGACTGCCTATATCCTCTTCATTTGTTAGGTCTGGTGGGTTTTTACCTTGCTCCTTCATCTGCTGCGTGTATCTCTGTCTTCTCATTTTGCTTCACTTACAGTGTTTGGGGTCTCCTTTTCACAGGCTGCAGGTACGTAGTTCCCGTTGTTTTTGGTATCTGTCCCCAGTGGCTAAGGCTGATTCAGTGGGTTGTGTAGGCTTCCTGGTGCAGGGGACTAGTGCCTGTGTTCTGGTGGATAAGGCTGGATTTTGTCTTTCTGGTGGCAGGACCACGTCCAGTGGTGTGTTTTGTGGTGTCTGTGACCTTATTATGACTTTAGTCAGCCTCTCTGCTAATGGGTGTGGTTGTGTTCTGTCTTGCTAGTTGTTTGGCATAGGGTGTCCAGCACTGTAGCTTGCTGGCCGTTGAGTGGAGCTGGGTCTTATCATTGAGATGGAGATCTCTGGGAGAGCTTTCGCCTTTTGATTTTACATGGAGCTGGGAGGTCTCTGGTGGACCGATGTCCTGAATTCGGCTCTCCCACCTCAGAGGCACAGGCCTGACACCCAGCTGGAGCACCAAGACCCTGTCAGCCACAAGACCTCTAGTGTTGGAGGGTCTCCTGCAGAGGCAGGGGGTGGCTGTGGCTCACCATGGGGACAAGGACACTGGCAGCAGAAGTTCTGGGAAGTACTCCTTGGCGTGAGCCCTCCCAGAGTCTCCTCAGTGTGGTTTTGATTTGTATTTTCCAGGTGATTCGTAATTTTTTCATGTACCTGTTGGCCGTTAGCATGTCTTCCTTGGAAAAATGCCTCTTTGGTTCCTCTGCCCATTTTAAAATTGGATTGTTTGCTTGTTTGTTTGGTTTTTGTTACTGAGTTATATGAAGTTTTTGTAACTGATGGATATTAATCCCTTATTCATTACATGGTTTGCAAATAATTTCTCACATTCTGTTGGTGCCTTTTAATTGTGCCGTTGTTGCTTTTGCTGTGTAGAAGCTTTTAAGATTGATACAGTTCCACTTGCTGATTTTTTCTTTTGTTATTTGTGCTTTCAGTGTTATATGCAAAATATCAGTGCCAAGACCAATATCAAAGATCTTCCATCCTATGTTTACTTCAGGGTGTTTTATATCAGGTCTTATGTTTACTCTTTGATCCTTTTCAAGGTGATTTTTGTGAGTAGTGTAGGATAGGCCCAACTTTCTTTTCTACGTATGGTTATTTAGTTTTCCCAGCATCACTTGTTGAAGAGACTGTCCTTTCCCCGTAGGCTGTTCTTGGTTCTCTTGTCATGTATTGATTCCTCAAGGTGTAAAGTTAGATTGTTTCTTTGCAATTTTCCCCATTTCTTAATACCTGCATTTATCACTATAAACTTTCCTCTCAGATCTGCTTTTGCAGCATCCCATAGGTTTACATATGATGTGTTTTTATTTTCATTTGTTTTAAGATAATCTTTGATTCCCATTTTGATTTCTTCGTTCACCCATTGGTTGTTCATGGGATTTTCCAGCTCTTTTGATTGTTATAAGTATAGCTGTCCCAGCTTCCTTTTGGTTTCCACTTGCATGGAATATCTTTTCATCCTTTCACTTTGAGTTTATGTCCATCCTTAAAGTTTTCTTGTTGGCACCATACAGTTGGGTCTTGTTTTTCATCCATCCAGCCACTTATGTGCCTTTTGATTGGTGAATTCAATCCATTTACATTTAGAGTAATTATTAATATGTGAGGACTTATTAATGCCACTTTATTAATTGCATTTTGGTTTTGTATTTCCATTATTTCTCTCTTTCTGCCTGCATTTGTATATTGGTTATTTTCCATGGTGGTATGCTCTTTTTCCCCCTTTTTTGTCTTTTGTGGATCTCCTCCAGATTTTTGTTTTATTGTTACCAAGGGGGTTATGTGTAAAACATCTTACACATAAAAAAGTCCATTTCAGGCTGAAAGCAACTTATTTTTACTCCCTAATGTGTCTACCATTTTGTTCCTCCCTTTGTATTATTGATGTCACAATTTACCTCTTTTTTGTTGTATATTTATTAACAACTTATAGCAGCTATAGTTACTCTTCCTACTCTTTCATTTAGCCTTTATACTATAGTTGAATAGTTAACACACCATACTACTACAGAGTTATAGTTTTCTAAGTCTGACTGTATATTTCTCAATTTGGCCAGTGTATTGTGTAATTTTGTATGTTTTCATTTGGCTGATTAGCCTGTTTTCATTTCAGCTTGAAGAACTCCTTTAAGCATTTCTTGCAAGGCAGATGTAGTCGTGGTGAACTCCCTTAGATTTTGTTTGTCTGGGAAAGCCTTTACTTTACTTCTCCTTCATATATGAAGGATAATTTTGCTAGTTAAAGCATTCTTGGCTGACCATTTTTGTCTTTCAGCTCTTCAAATATGTCATTCTGCCGTCCCCTGGCCTGAAGAGTTTCTGCAAAGAAATCTGCTGATAGCTTAATGGCAGTCCATTGTAGATTTAATTCTTTTTTTTATTTTTTCCTTGCCTGCCTTTAAAGTCTCAGAGAATGTCTTTTTGCATTAAGATAATAGGATTGTCTATTAGCTTTGTAGACTTGTATATCCAAGTATTTCCTCAGATTTTGGAAGTTCTCAGCTATTATTTCTTTAAATTAACTCCCTGCCCTCCCCCTTCTCTGTCTGGAACCCTGATTATTCTGATATTTGCCTTTTTGATGGATATTCATGGATCACGTAGGCTTTCTTTGCTCTTTTTTAATCTAAATTCCCTCTTCTGTCATTTCAAAATTCCTATCCTCCAAGTTACATATTTTTTTTCTTCCATATAGTCAGGCCTCCTGCAGATTTTCTGTATTGCATAATTCTTCAGGTCATTCATTGAATTTTCAGTTTCAGAATTTTGTTTGGTTCTTTATAATAATTTTAATAATTTCCTTCTCTTTAATAAAGAAAAGGAAATAAAGAAATCATTTTATTCCTGATTTCATTGAATTGTCTTTCTGAGTTTTCTTGTAACTTGTTGAGTTCCTTCAGAACAGCTAATTTGAATTCTTTATTAGTTAGATCATATGTTCTGCACCTTGTAGCTTGGTTGCTGGAAAATACTATTTTCTTTTTGTGATGCTGTATTTCCTTGGTTTTATTTATAGTTCTTGTGGATATGGTTTGATGCTGTCACATTTGAAGTAGTAGATATCTCCTTAACTCTGCCCGTGCCCTCTGCATATGACATATTATCTTTATAGTGTTGATATTTGAGTTTTTTCCCCTGTGAAGCTATATCTGCTCGAGTATACTTCTTATCCCCTGTGGGCAGACTTTTAAGCTTTTATGTCTACTTGGCTTTTAACATTTCACCAGGTTGGCTGTTGGAAACCTCTTTTGTTTCTCAGAATTTGGCCACTATAGCTCAGATTTGTGGTTTCCCACTTACTGTGAGAAACCACTGACTGTGGTGTCTTGTTTTCTTAGTGGGCTGCCTGTTTACCAGCACACATTTCCGGAGGTTCACTCTGGATTGAGCACAAGGAGCCAGCAGCGAAGTGGGAGGAGGTGTGGGTGACAGCACTGAGGTGTATTGAGAGTGCCCACAGACCTAGTTGTGCAATCTCAGTGGGTGGTGTTCCAACAGGCTCATGGCTGGCGTGCTACCCCTTTAATGCGATTCGAAATTCTTTTCTCCTCTTTGCCATCATCCTCCCTTCCCTCAGTTGTGAAGCTCCCACCTTAGTACTCCAGGTGCTGGTGAAGAGAAATGGGTTTCTCCAGCCATATCCTGCCCAGCTGGGGTAGCCTGTTACCCACTGCTTTCTTTTCCCCATGAAGGAGAGGTTACCTCCACTGGATAAATCAGCCTTGTTCAGTGTTTCCTTGGGGGAGGGGCAGCACCAGTAAAGTTTCTCATAATTCCTTCTCTGTGACCAAATTCAAGTCCTTTTGTGAAGGCTGTACTTCTGCAAGTTCTCTTTCATGCATGAGTGCCTGCCAGGGATAGCACTCACTCAATTTTTGCCTGATAGCAGCCAGTGGGGGTCTAGGCAGATTTGCTGGCCCTGCTGGTTTGGCAGCCCTTAGAGAGGTTTGTCTGTTTCTTGCTACACTGTTGGCGGAGATTCCTCACGGGTCCCTTGGAGTGAGGTGCTAGGTCCCAAAATACCCACAGAGGTGATTCATTTATGTAAGGATATCTAAAAAGGGAGATATAAAGGAGGACCATCTTATGCCACCATGTTGCTGATGTCACTTCCTATTATACTTATCATTATTAGGCAAAGAATAATTTAACTATAAAAACAGTGAACACTATTTTGGTCCATGGAACTATCATGCTGACCCTGGCATTTTTTTAATTGAAGAAGACAGTCAGTGAAGGCTATTTAAATTGCTATATAGTTGAATGTGCTTTGACTTCTTTAACATTCATATTTTTCCTTTGATATAAATGGCCTCATTTTTATTTTTATTGAATTGCTCTGTGAGGTAATGATACTTTTGTATCTCACAGTACAAGCTGGTTAATTATTTGCTTTACAATTAAAGTGTTATGTGTATAAATATTAGCGGTTTAACCTTTTTTTTCCTAGAAAAGAATGAAATTAAAATGAAGTATTAATGTTATATTTAAATTCCAACTATTATAATAATGTCTCAGATAGCAGATAGAAGCCACTGATAGATATGTATCCTTTTCAAGTCTTTAAAGTATCACAGATGAGTACCTTTTTTTTTATAAAATTTTCAAAAAACATAGTGTAGTATTCAGAATAATGGCCCCAAAGATGTACACATTCTAATGCCCAGAATCTCTGAATATATTGTCTTACAAGGCAAAAGGAATTAAGGATGCAGATGCATAATTAAGATTGCTCATTAGTTCACCTTGAGGTGGGACTAATCTAATCATTGGAGTCCCTAAATGTAGAAGAGGGAAAAGAGAGAGTCAGAGATAAGTGATCTTAAAAGGACTCAGCTTGCTCTGCCTGCTTTTGAAATGGGGTTAGAAAAGTCATGAGCCAAACAATGTGGTGTCTTCCACAAGCTCAGAACAGCAAGGAAACAGCTTCTTCCTTGGAGCCTCTAGAAAGGAATGTAGTTCAGTGCAACCCCTTGATACTAGCCTAGTGAGACCCATGTCAAATTCTGACCTATAAAACTGTAAGATAATAAATTTTCATTGTGTTAAGCCATTAAATTTGTGTTAATTCATTGTGGTAGTAATAGTAAACTAATACACTTAGCAAAACATAATTCATTCTATGTCTTTAAAATTATCTTCCCTTTCCTTCAGTTTAGCACTAAATACTTACTGAGTTTCTACCGTGTCCCAACCTTGTGTTAGATTCTAGGGACAAGAAGAAGAATAAGTCACATATCTTGTACTTGCCTTTGTTTCCTTCAATGGTACTTCAAAAGCACTAGATGGAAACTAATATTAGAATATTTTCTGAAGGTGGAAATTATCAGTTTTTACAAGGCCACAATTATCTCTGTATCTCCTGCCTTTAAAATTTGTACATAAAAGTAGAAGAAATAGAACTTACAGTAAGATGAATTAGATTTTTGACGTTTAAATTAACATCTAACACAATGTCATAAATTTTCCTTTTAGAATAATTGTATTAAGTTTAAAATGCATATTTATAAATGCAGATTGGTGATGGTTTCATATTGCTATAGATAACTGAGTTTCGTTCTACTGATTGCTTTATCTCTTGGGAGTGTGCTGGGTTTTTCTTGTTTTTACATATGCCTTGTAATTTTTTTCTTGAAAGCATGTTGTCTTCTGTAGGTCCATAGAACTGTAGTATGTAGCTTTCATCTCTGGAAAATGGACATGCCTCTCTTTCTGCTAAGAATGTAATATGGGCATTTCTTACTTCATTTGTTAAGACTACTATCGCCATTGACATGTTCTACTTTTGTCAAAAATCCAATGACTATGTATATTTGTTTGGGTTTATTTCAGGACTCTATTCTGATCTGTTGATTTAATATGTCTATCCTTTCATCAGTACCACCCTGTCTTGATTGCTTTAGCTTCCTGAAGTCAGATAGTATGATTCCTCTTTGTTCTCTTTCAAAATTGCATTGGCTATTTAATTCCTTTGCCTATCCATATAAACTAGTCCGTATCTTTAAAATATCCTGGTGGAATTTAGAGTGGGATTGCCTTGAATGTGTAGATCAATTTGAGGAAAGTTGACATTTTTAAAATAATTAAGTTACCACTTTTGAACAATAACAAGTTAAATATTCCATTCCATAAACGTGATGTATTTTTCCATTTATACAGGACTTTAAATTTTTTTAACTTTCTTTAGATTTTTATAATTTTCAGTGTACAGATTCTGTACATATATTTTTACATTTATTTTAAGTATTTTTGGGGGGAGTGCTATTATAAATGACACTGTTTTCTTAAATTTTTATTTTTTTGCCCATCAAAAGTGTGTAGAAATACTATATATTTATATCTATATCTTGTATCTTGTGATTTTGATAAACTCAGCTTATTAACTCTAGGAGCATTTTTGTGGATTCTTTGTGTTTATAGACAGTTGAATGCAAATAAAGACATGTTTGTATCTTGCTTTCTAATCTGTATACCTTTGTTTCTTTTTCTTGCCTTATTGCACTGGTTTGGACTTCCGATGTTATGTGGATATAAGTGGTAAGAGAAGAGGATATACTTGATTTTGATCTTAGGGGAAAAGAAGTCTTTCTTCATTAAGTATTATATGAGTTCCAGGGGTTTTTTTAATGTCATTTATCAAGTCAAAGAAGTTCACTTCTATTACTAGTGCTGAGAGTTTTACCATGCTGAGTTTTATCAAATGCTTTTTTTCTGTACCCATTGATAAGATCTTTAAAAATTTTTTTTTCAAATTCTTTTTATTCTAGTAAAATACACATAACATAAAATTTACCATTTTAACCATATTTAAGTGAACAGTTCAGTGATATTAAATACATACATAACACTGTAAATCATCACCCCCATCCATCTTCATAACTCATGTTCATAACTGAAACTTTACCTATTAAATGATAACTCCCTATTCCCCTCACCTCACCTTTGGCAACAATCATTATACTTTCTGTCGCTATTATTTTGTATCTAAGCACCTCATATAAGTAGAATCATACAGTATTTATCTTTCTGTGGCTGGTTTATTTCACTTAGCATCATATGGGTTCATCCATGTTGTAGCATATTGCAGAATTTCATTCTTTTTAAAGATTGAATAATATTCCATTGTATGTAGGTACCACATTTTGCTTATATATTCATCTGTTGATGGACACTTGAGTTGCTCCCACATTTTAGGCATGTGAATAACGCTATTATGAACATGTGTACAAATATAAATGTCTCTTCAATAACCAGACTTCAACTTCAATTTTTTTAGTTATATACTTAGATTGGAATTACTAGATTATGTGATAATCCTGTTTTTAATTTTTTGAGGAACTGCTCTGCTGTGTTCCACAGCAACTGTACTTTTTTACATACTTAACAACAGTGCACAAGGATCTCAATCTTTCCACATCCTTGCCAACAATTGTTTTCTGGTATTTTTTTTTTTTTTAAATAGGAGCGAGCCTTATGTGTTTGAGGTAGTATCTCATTCTAATTTTGATTTGCATTTCCCTAATGATTAGTGATGTTGAACATCTTTTCATGTGCTCATTGGTCATTGAATATTTTCTTTGGAGAAATTTCTATTTAAGTCCTTTGCTCATTTTTAGTCTGGTGGTTTATTTTTTTTATTGTTGAGTTTTAAGAGTTCTCTCTATACTCTGGATGTATTAATCCCTTGTCAGATAAATGATTTGCAAATATTTTCTCCCATACTGTGGGTTGCATTTTCACTCTGTTGATAGTGTCTTTTGATGCACAAAATTTGTAAATCTTCATTAAGTCCAGTTTATTTATTCTTTATTTTGTTACCTGTGCTTTTGGTGTCATATCCAAATAAACATTACCAAATCTGATGTCAGGAAGCTTTTCCCCTATTTTCTTCTAAGAGTCTTATAGTTTTAGGTCTTACATTTAGATCTGTGGTCCATTTTGAGTTAATTTTTGTGTATGATGTTAAATAAGGGTCCAACTTAAATCTTTCGCATGTGAACATCCAGTTTTCCCAGCACCGTTTGTTAAAAAGACCGTCCTTGCCCCATTGAATGGTCTTGGCATCTCTGTCAAAAAAGATTTGAACATATATGCAAGGGTATATTTCTGGTCTTTATTCTATTCCATTAGTCTGTATGTTTGTCTTTATACCAGTACCACAACACACTATGTTGATTACTGTTGCTTTGTAATAAGTTTTGAAATCAAGAGGTATGAATCCTCCAATTTTGTCCTTTTTCAAGATTATTTTGGCTCTTCAGGATTACATGAAATTCTATATGATTTCAGGATGGGTTTTTCTATTTAGGCAAAAAATGTCATTGAGACTTTGATAGGGATCACATTGAATCTGTAGATCACTTTGAATAGTCGTGACATTTTAACAAAATTCTTTCAATCCATGAACATGGGACATGCTTGCATGTTTCGTGTTGTTTAATTTCTTTTAGCAATGTTTTGTAGTTTTCATTGTACAAGTCTTTTGCCTCCTTAAGTTATTTCATAAGTATATTTTCCTTTTTGATGCTATTGTGTTTGAATTGTTTTTGAAATTTTCTTTTCAGATTGTTTGTTGTTATTGTATAGAAATGAAACTAATTTCTGTGTGTTAATTTTGTATTCTGCAATTATGATTAATTCACTTATTCTAATTATTTTGTGTATGTGGAATCTTCAGAGTTTTCTACATATAAGATGATGTCATCTGCAAACAGAGAAAATTTTACTTCTTTCTTTCCAATTTGGATGCCTTTTATTTCTTTTTTCCCCCTAATTGCTGTCTAGAACTTCCAGTACTATGTTAAATGGAAGTGGTGAAAGTAGACATCCTTGCCTTGTTCTTTATCTTAGAGGAAAAGCTTTTAGTCTTTCACTTTTAGTCTTTTGAGTATGCTGTTCACTGTAGCTATTTCATCTAAAGCTTTTGTTATGTTGTGGTATTTTTTTTTTCTATTCCTAGTTCTTGAGTGCTTTTAGGAAAGAGTGTTGAATTTTGTCAGATGCTTTTTCTGCATCAATTGAGATGACCATTTATTTTTCCCTTCATTCTGTTAATGTGGTATATTACATTGATCAATGTCCATTTGTTGTATCATCCTAACATTCCAGGAATAAACCCTACCTAGTCATGATGTGTAACCGTTTTAGTATGCTGCTAAATTCAATTTGCTAATATATTTTTTGAGGAGTTTTGCATCAGTATTCATAGGGGATGGTAGTTTGTAGTTTTCTTGTGTTTTTGTCTGGCTTTGGTATTAAGGTAATGCTGACCTTATAGAATGAGTTGGGAAATATTCTCTCCTCTTTGGTTTTTGGAACAGTTTGAAAAGGATTGCTTCAGTTCTTTAAATATTTGGTAGAATTCACCCATGAAGCCATCTGGTCTAGGGCTTTTTTTATGGTCAGGAGATGTTTGTTTATTGATTGAATTTTCTTAATAGTGATAAGTCTATTCAAATTGTTTATTTCTTCATAATTCAGTCTGGGTAGGTTTTGGGCTTCTAGGAATTTTTCCATTTCATCTAGGCTATCAAATTTGCTGGTGTAAAATTGTTCATAGTACTCTTTAGTTATCATTTTGCTTCTGTAGAATCAGTAGTAATATCCTCACTTTCATCTTTGATTTTAGTAATTTGTATCTTCTGTCTTTTCCTCTTAGTTCATCCAGGTAAAGGTTTGTTGATTTTGTGATCTCTTCCAAAAAACAAATTTTGGTTTCATTGATTTTCTCTATTGTTTTTCTGTTTTGTGTTTCATTTATATCTGAGTTAATCTTTTATTATCTCCTTCCTCTGCTAGCTTTAGAATTAGTTTGTTCTTTTTCTAGTTCCTTAAGTTGTAAAGTTGTTTATTTGAGATTTTCCTTGTTTGTAACATTTACAGCTATTTGTTTACCCTTTAGCATCACTTTGGCCACGTCCCATAAGTTTTGGTATGTCATGTTTTTGTTTTATTCATCTCTTTAAGTGTTTTCCAATTTCCCTTGTGATTTTTTCTTTGATCCATTGACTGTTTAATCTTTAGTGTTTAATATAGTTACTTATATGGATTGATTTTCAAATGTTGAATCTCATTTTTTATTCCTAGAATAAACCTCATTTAGTGATGATTTATTATCCTGCTTCTATATTGCTAAATCCTGTTTGCTCATCTTTTTAAAGGATTTTGTGTCCTTTTTCATATGAGATGTTTGTCTGTGGTTTTTCTTTTCTTAATGTCTTTGTCTTTTGTCATTAGAGTAGGTTATGACCTCATAAAATTAGTCAAGAAGTCTTCCCTCTTTCATTTTCTGGAAGAGATTGAGTAGAGTTGGTTTGTTGTTTTTTTTTTTTACCTATTTGATAGAATTCACCTGCAAAATCCTCTTGGGCTGGTGATTTCATTATTTTTTTAACTACAAAATTTCATTAATAGACATAGGACTATTCATGTTATCTATTTATTCTAGAGTGAGTTTGGGTACTTTTATGTTTGAAAGAACTGGTCCATTTCATCTAATTTGTTAGTTTTTTGGGCAAAGAGCTGTGTGTATTATTTTTCTTATGCTTTTTTTTTTTTTTTTTTTTTTTTTTTGCTGTACGCGGGCCTCTCACTGTTATGGCCTCTCCAGTTGCGGAGCACAGGCTCCGGACGCACAGGCTCAGTGGCCATGGCTCACGAGCCCAGCCGCTCCACGGCATGTGGGATCTTCCCGGACTGGGGCATGAACCCGTGTCCCCTGCATCGGCAGGCGGACTCTCAACCACTGCGCCACCAGGGAAGCCCTCTTATGCTTTTAAAGTATATGGTGTCTATATAGATGTTGCCAAAAGATTTCTGCTTCTTTTCTCATTTTTTTCCTGTCAGTACTTATAGAGTTTTATTATTATTGTTGACTCTTTCAGTGAACCAATTTTTGGTTTCATTGATTCTCTGGAAAAAGAATGTGTGTTCTGCTGCTGTTGAATGGGCTATCTTATAAATGTCAGTTAGTTCAAGTTCTTGATAGTATTGTTCAGATCTTCTTTATCTTTTCTGATTTTCTGCTTGTTTTATCAGTTACTGATAAAGCAGTTTTGAAGTCTCCAAGTAGAATTGTGGATTCATCTATTTCTCCTTTCAGGTTTGTCAGTTTTTGCTTCATATATTTTGAAGGTCTTTTTTTAAGTACATAAACATTTAGGACTATTATATCTTTGGGGATAACTGAGTCCTTTGTTATGAAATAATCCCTCTTTATTGCTGGTAATATTCTTTGTTTTGAAGTCTACGTTGTCTCACATTGCTATAACAACTCCAGCTCTCTTTGATTAATGTTTGCCTCGTATATCCTTTTTCATTCTTTTACCTTTAACTTATCTTTGTCTTTATACTTAAAGTGGTTTTCTTGGACACAACATATGGTTAGGTCTTGCTTTTTTAAAATCCAATCTGAAAATTCTGTGTTTAAATCAGTATGATTAGACTGTTTGCACCTAATATGATTTATTTATATAGTTGGATTGATTGAAATCTACTGTCTTTTCAGTCTCTTCCTATTTCTTTTTTTTTCTGATGAAAGTTCATAATGCAATTGACAAGGAAATTTAGCTATTTCTGAGATATACATTTTAAAGTAATAACTAGAATTATGACTTATAACATTATACCAGAACATATAAGATTTTTAGGAATTTCATACTTTTTATGATTACGTTTAGTGTCTACTATTTGCTTAGTATTTAATTTTTTTTCTTTTTTAGTTGATAACCTAAGGTTTACAAAATACACCTTTATGTGTAATGAGTCTACTTGCAAATAATACATGCTTCTTATGTAGTATAAGGACCTCACCACAGTATATTCCCAGTTTTTCCTTCCCGTACTTTTTGCTAATGTTGTCATAATTCTTCTATTAGAAAAGGCACTATACACTACTCCTATTATAGACCAGAGCTTGGCAAACATCTTCTGTGAAGGACCAGGTAACAATAAATATTTTTGATCTTTATGTACCACGTTGTTTTTGTGACTACTCAGTTCTGCCACTGTAGTGTAAAGGTAGCCATAAGCAAAGTGTAAACAAAGGTGCAGAACACTTGTCTTGCAGAGGTCAAGATTTGGTTCATGGGCAATGTGTTGCTGACCACAGCTTCAAACATTTGGTCATCTTATAAAGCAATTAAAAGTAAAAGAAAAAAAAGAGTATTTCACCTTCATTTATTGCATTTCCAATGTTCCTCATTTTTTAGAGTAAATCCAAGTGGATGTTTGGTATCACATTCATTCTCCCTCAAAAATTTCCTTTACCATTTCTTGTAGTACTGATCTGCTTGCAATGAAGTTTTTTACATTTTGTTTGTATCTTTTATCTGAATGATACTTCATCTGCTACAGAATTCTCAATGGGCAGATTTGGGGGTATTTTATTTGTTTTCTTTTGGAACTTTAAAAATATTATGCCATTGTCTTCTGTCTTTCATGGTTTCTGATGAGAAGTACGCTGTAATTTTTAAACATCTTTTTATATCTTAATTTTCCTGTATGTATCTGTCTTTTTTCTCTGACTTTCTATGCAATGTTTTTTCTTGGTTTTTGATTTTTAGCAGTTTTAATATATCTTTAGTTGTTGTTTTTTGGTATTTAGCCTTCTCCGTGTTCTCTGAGCTTCTTGAATTTCTTGCGTTTTGTCATTAACTTTGCAAAATTCTTAGCTGTTATTTCTCTCTATATACCTTTTACTTCTGAGCTTTCAATTACATGTATGTTAGAACTTTGATATTTATCCCAGAGGTATTGGATGCATTATTGTTTTTTGCCCCCAGTCATTTTTTCTAATTACATTTCTGTTATGATAATTTCTTGTGACATGCTTAATTACCTGACTCTTTCCTCAGCTCTGCTGTGTCTGTTCATGAGTCTGTTGAAGGCATTCTTTATCTCTTTTAATGTTTTTATAATTTCCAGCATTTCTATTTGATTCTTTTAGTTTTCATCTCTCTGCTAATATTTTCCACCTGACCTTACATGTTGACTATCTTTCCCATTAGATCTTTTAACATTTAATCATAATAGTAATTTAAAATTCCTTGTTTAGTGATTTCAACATCTGTTTCAGATCTGGCTCTATTGATTGTTTTGAATGTGCATTATTTTTCTTGCTTTTTTATGTCTTATAATTTTTCTTGAAACTGTCATCCTGCATAATTGTGTTTATGCCTGGAAATGGGCTTTCTTTCTTTCTATTAAATCTTTAGTTTGAAAGAAGGTTTGAGATGTTTGAAAGAAGCACTAAGTTCCCTATATGTAAAAGAAACTATCACAAGCTCTGTTGAGGTAACAAATTTACATACTGTTTTACTGTCTTCTTGTTATTAAATTTTTTTTAATCACTTTTTGGGGGAGGTCTTACTCTTCATAGTTCATTCTCTCATGTATACTTTTTAAAACAGCCTTTTAGGTTATGAACTGAATTTATTCCCATTTTACAAATGTGAAAACTTAAGTAGACAAACTTACCTGAAGTAAAACATCTATCAAATGGCAGAGTTGGGACTGGATTCTCCAGGTCTATCTGATTTCCTACCTGTGTTTTTAACTATTACCCTGTTTAGAAGCATTTAGCTTAACAAAAATATTGTTGAGTATCAGTTATATTGAGGATCCAGTGGTAAGTGCTGTGGAGGGAGGATGTGATCATTATGAAGTGGTCTGCATTTAATATGCTAATATTCTAAGAATGGACTTTAAAGAGTATCCCTTTTCCCTTAGCAATTGGAGTGGTAGAAATACACAGTAAAAGATTTTATTTATAAATGATACTTGGTTTACATATTTTAGAGAAACCTTTTGGGTTACTGTGAAGGATTCATTAACATTTAAATGGGCCAGTTCTCCTCAGGAGTAGGACCATCATTGGCTTGGTTCCCAGGCCATTACTTGTTCAAAGCTCATGAGTAACACAGCCCAGAAGACACTGTACAAAGATAAATTGGATTGTAGAGCACAATATGGGGGTATAATTCAACATGTGGAAGTGATAATTGACTGAAACACAATAAGAGGATAAGGAAGAACAGAGAACATTCTCCCCAAGCCTTAGAGTATACCTTCAGCAAGGATAGGGAGGAAGAAAAAATCATTGGATAAGAACAAGTTGATAAGGTGTTTAGAGAATCAGAGTACTGGCAATGCTGTACAATAGAACTTTCTGTGATAATGAAAATATTCTATATCTGTGCTTGTAGATATAGAAAATATTCTATATCTGTGCTGTACAGTAGAAAATATTACCCACCTTAAATTCCCTTTCAAGCTAGAGGACTTCCCAAGCATTGTCCACCCGGGATTTAATCCACTGATTTTGAGGGCTGGTTTACTTCTCCTAATTATGCTTAGGGCAGACTGACTTCCTTTCTCAGTTACTTCTCTGACTTCACATTTTCACTTTATTTTAGACAGGTAATTCTTTACTCTCTTCAGCTCTTTGGCTTTTGGAAGTTTTTTGTTCCCATATCTTATTTAATAATTTGTTTTTGTTGGGAATGTTGGTCTAAGTAACCTAATCTATTAGAAACAGGAATCTTGTTTTTAATTTCATCAAAGCATGCCGTGTTCATAATTTTCCTGAGCTCTATGGCATAATCTTTCTTTTGTATGTTTCTCCTTTATAATGTTTTCCCATGTTCTTTTTCACCATTTTTTTTGCAGGATTTTTACATAGGTCCCATGTTGAGAAAATCTTTATTGTCACTTTTCATTGGTGATGTCCTTCTTATAAGCTGGAGAAGTAGGCAGCTTGAATGTTTGATCAGTTGTCTTCCGACACTTTTCTCATCAACATTGTTTTTCCATATGACTGCTTTCTTAGGTAGCCAGAATCTCCCCTGAAGCCCCATACATTATAGATTCTTTTTTCTATCTCTTTGTGTTCTTATTGCTATTTTTATTTTCAGATTGTATAGGGGACAGATATCTTTTTTTTTTTTCCATTAACTTAACCTAGAAGTTCTGTTTTGTCTTTAGATGGGACTGCTGTTTTTACATGACATAGTTAACACAAATTTAAGTCTTAAAATTTAGTTCTCTGCCAGTTTCTAACCTTGCCTTTTCTGTATCTCCACATGCTTATCTTTTGATAACATTGCATTTTCCTCCTTTTCTGAAAGAGTCTGTTAAATGATTTAGAAATTAGTACAATACTTTTAATGGCCTCTTGCTTCTTTATATATGTAATGAGGCTTTGGATTAGTTGATTTCAAAGATTTCCCTCTCCAGTTAGTAATTTCTTTGCAGGCTTATTGTTTCTAAAACTTTCTTTTTGTAGTTTATCAGTTCAAAAGTAAGTAGGTACTACAGGGATAAACTGTAATTTAAAAAATTTCTTGAATCTTCTGTTAAGTGATATTGATCCACACAAAAATCTGCACATAAATGTTTATAGCAGTTTTATTTATAATTGCCAAAAATTGTAAGAAACCAAGATGTCTTCAATAGGTAAGTGGACAAACTGTGGCACACTGATACAATGGGACATTATTCAGCAATAAAAAGAATGAGTTGTCAAGTCTTAAAAAGACATGAAACTTAAATGCATATTTCAGAGTATAAGAAATGTCTGAAAATGTTACTTTATGATTCCACCTACATAACATTCTGGAAAAGGCAAAGTATATAGAGATAGTAGAAGGATCAGTTATTTTCTGGGGGATTGAGGAAGGACATGGAGGAGGGATTAATAAGTGGAGTACAAAGGGTTTTGAGGGCTGTAAAACTATCCTGTGTGTTACTGTAATAGTTCATGACACTATACATTTGTCAAAAGCCATAGAACTGTACAATACAAAGAGGGAACCCTAATTTAAACTCTGGACTTTAGTTAATGATATACCTACATTGGTTCATCAGTTGTAACAAGTTTACTATACTAATGTAAGATGTTAATACTAACAGAAACTGCGTGGCATGGGGGGATGGTGAGTAGCAGAGGAGAAGATAGAAACTCTACTTTCTTTATAATTTTTCTGTAAATATAAAACTTATTCTAGAAAGTAAAATCTACTAATTAAAAGATACCGATGCCTGATAAAAAGTTTAAAGTATTGAGTATACAAAGTAATCAAATAAACTTAAGTGGTATCTAAGTAAAGTAACAAAACAACATTATTTGAGAATATGTTTCTTTTTATTGTTAACAATTTGGTCGTTATTCTGCCGTATTTTTTTTTTAACAATACCTGTATTTTTTACCAATACCTTTATTTTTTTAACAATACCTCATTTCTGTTCCTGTGTTTATTTTTCTTTTCTTTTTGGTTGTTTCTATTAGGTGTACTAGCCCTATCTTGGTACCCACCTGACTCAAATGATGAGAATGGAGAACCTACTGATAACTTGGTACCAACTATTTTGGATAAAGCTCATAAATATAATCTGAAGGTATTTAATTTAATTTCTTTTATTGAGATGTAATTGGCATATAACATTAGATTAGTTTGTGTTCAACATAATGATTTGATATATGTATATATTGTGAAATGATTATCACAGTTAGTCTAGTTAACTTCCATCACCACATGTAGTTACAATTTTTTTTCCTATGATGAGAATTTTTAAGTTCTATTCTTTTAGCATCTTTTAAATATACGATACAGTATTATTAACTGTAGTTATCAAGCTGTACTTTACATCCTGGAGGCTTACTTATTTTATAACTGGAAGTTTGTGCCTTTTAACTATCTTCACCCACCCCCTGTCTCAGGCAGCTACAGATCTGTTCTCTGTATCTATTAATTGGTTGTTTTATGTTTTCTTTTTGTGGGGTTTTTTGGTGTTGCTTTGTTTTGTTTTTGATTCCATATATAAGTGAGATCATATGGTATTTGTCTTTTTGCTTCCTTTGGATAAGTACCCAGAGGGGGAATTGCAGGAAAATATAATTCTATTTTAAATTATTTTAAGAAACTCCATACTATTTTCATACTGGCTGCATCAATTTATATTTCCACCAAAAGTGCACAAGGGTTTCCTTTTCTCCACATGCGAACACTTCTTATTTCTTGTGTTTCTGTTAATAGCCATTCAAACAGGTATGAGGTAATATCTCATTGTGGTTTTGATTGGCATTTCCCTGATGATTGGTGATGTTGAGCACCTTTTCAAGTACCTGTTGGCCATCTGTATGTGTTCCTAGGAAAAATGTCTATTCAGAACTTATGCCCATTTTTCAATCAGATTTTTTTTTGCTAACGTGTTGTAGGAGTCCTTTATATATTTTGCATATTAACCCCTTGTCAGATACATGATTTGCAGATATTTTCTCCCA
Source organism: Monodon monoceros (assembly GCF_005190385.1). Taxonomy (NCBI): domain Eukaryota; kingdom Metazoa; phylum Chordata; class Mammalia; order Artiodactyla; family Monodontidae; genus Monodon; species Monodon monoceros. The sequence goes on from NW_021703771.1 coordinate 27,413,437, forward strand.
TCTATTATGTTACCTTTTCATTTGTTAGTAGTTTCCTTTGCTGTACAGAAGCTTTTTTGATGTAGTGCCACTTGTTTATTTTTGCTTTTGTTGTTTTGGTTTTGGTGTCAAATCCAAAACATCATTACCAACACTAATTTCAAGGAGCTTACTACCTTTATATTCTTCTAAGAGTTTTATGGTTTCAGGTCTTATGCTTAAGAATTTAATCCATTTTTAGGTAATTTTTGTGCATGGTGTAAGATGGTGGTTCAGTTTCATTCTTTTGCATGTGGCTGCTCAGTTTTTCCAACACCATTTATTGAAAAGACTGTCCTTTCCCCATTGTATATTCTTAGCTCCTTTGTTATTAACTGACCATAGGTGCCTGGGCTTATTTCTGGGCTCTCTATTCTGTTCCAGTGATCTATGTGTCTGTGTTTATGTTCTGATTACTATAGCTTTGTAATATAGTTTGAAATCAGGGAGTGTGATGCCTCCAACATTGTTCTTTTTTCTCAGTATTGCTTTGGCTTTAGGGTCTTTTGTGGTTCCATACTAATTTTAGGATTGTTTGTTTTATTTCTGTGAACAATGCCTTTGGGATTGCATTGAATCTATGGATTGCTTTTGGTAGTATGGACATTTTAACAAAATTAATTCTTCCAGTCCATGAGTGTGGGCTATCTTAACATTTATTTCTGTTTCTTTAATGTCATTTATTAACATCTTATGATTTTCAGTGTACAGATCTTTCATGTTCTTGGTTAAGCTTATTTCTAGGTATCTTATTCTTTTTGATGCAGTTGTACAATAAATAGGATTGTTTCCTTACTTTATCTTTCTGAGTTCATAATTAGTGAATAGAAATGCAAGTGATTTGTGTATATTGATTTTGTATCCTGCAAGCTTATTGAATTTATTTTAACAGTTTTTTGATAAAATCTTTAGAGTCTTCTGTATGTCACACAGTGTCATCTGCAAATAGAGACAGTTTTACTCCTCCTTTTCTGAATTGGATGCCTTTCATTTGTTATTGTTGTTGCATTATTGCTCTGGCTAGGAGTTCCAATGCTTTATTGAATAAAAGTGGTGAGAGTGGGTGTGCTTGAGTTGTTGCTGATCATGGAGGAAAAACAGTCGACTTCTCCCTTGAGTATGATTTTAGCTGGAGGCTTGTGATATATGGCCATTATTTTGCTGAAGTACTTTTTCTCTATACTCACTTTGTTGAGAGTTTGTATCATGAATGGGTGTTAAATTTTGTTGAATGCTTTTTTCTGCTTTTTTGAGATGATCACATGACTTTATCCTTTATTTTGTGAATGTTGTGTATCACATTGATTGATTTGAGGGTGTTAAACCATCCTTGCACCCCTGGAATAAATTCCACTTGATCAGAGCGTATGATACTTTTGTTGTATTGTTGAATTCAGCTTATTAATATTTTGTTGAGGAGTTTTGCATTTCTGTTCATCAGGAATATTGGCCTGTAATTTTCTTTACTGTGGTGTCTTGACTGGTTTTGGTGTCAGAGTAATGCTTGTCCCATAAAATGAGTTTGGACATGTTCCCTTCTTTTCTAATTTTTGGAAGAATTTGAGAAGATTGGTATTAATTCTTCTTTGAATATTTGGTAGAATTCACCAGTGAAGCTGTCTGATTCTGGATTTTGTTTGTTGGAGGTTTTTGATTACTGATTATCTCCTTTCTAGTAATCAGTCTGCTCAGATTTTGTTTCTTCATGATTCAGCCTTGGAAGGTTGTATGTTTCTAAGAATATATCCATTTGCGATGTCAGTGGAGTATTAAAGTGCCTTATTATTATTGTATGGCTGTTTTACCCTTTAGGTCTGTTAATATTTGCTTTTATATTTGGATGCTTCTATGTTGGGTGCATAAGTATTTACAAATGTCATATCCTCTTATTGTATTGATCCCTTTATCATTATGTAGTGACCTACTTTGTTCTTTGTCTCATATTACAGTCTGTGTTTTATGTTGTTCTTTGTCTTATGTAAGTATTCACCCCAGCTTTCTTTTGGTTTCCAAGAGCATGGGATATATTTTTCCATCCCTTCGTTTTCAGACTGCGTGTGTTTGTACATCTAAGTGAGACTCTTGTGGGTAAGATATAGATGACTTTTAAAAAATCTGTTTAGCTACTCTCTGGGTTTTTTGCTTGCTTGTTTGTTTGTTTTCCCAGAATTTGTCCATGTACACTTAATTATTGATAGGTATGGAGTTATTGCCATTTTGTTTATTGTTTTATAGCCATTTTGTAATTTCTTTTTTCCTCTCTACTTCTCTTGATCTCCTACTTTGTGATTTGATGATTTTTTGTAGTGGCAGTCTTAGATTCCATTCTCTATATCTTTTGTGTACTTAATCTAGGTTTTTGCTCTGTAGTTACCATAATGCTGACATAAAACAATTTATATTTATAATAGTCTGTTTTAAGTCAATAACAAATTTGGTAACAGTCTAAAGCTCTACATTTTTACTTACCCCCATTTTATATGTTTGAAGTCACCATTTACCTCATCTTATCTTGCATATTCACTATCAAATTATTGCAGTTATAGTTATTTTTACTGTTTGTCTTTTAACCTTCATACTAGTGTTTGTATAAGTGACTAATCTATCACGTTTACAACATTAGGTTTTTCTAAATTTTACTGTATGTTAATTTTTACCAGTGAGATTTATATATTTGTATTTTTCTCCTGTTACTGACTAGCACCCTTTTGTTTCAGCTTAAAAAGTCCCTTTAACATTTCTTATAGGACTGGGCTATTGGTCATTACTCTATGTTTTATTTTTCTGGAAAACTCTTTATATCTCCTTCAATTCTGAAGGATAACTTTACCATGTAGAGCATTCTTGGTTGGCAGTTTAATTATTTCAGAGCTTTAAATATAACATGCCACATCCTTCTAAAATTTTTCTGCTGGAAAATATGCTAATTGTCTTTTGGGGATTCCCTTGTGTATAAGAAGTTGTTTTTCTCTTGCTTCTTCATACAGTCTGTCATTGCTTTTAACTTTTGATGATTTATTTATATTATATATATAAATAAATTTGGATGCTGTTTCCTTCCCCTGATTAGGGAAGTGTTCAGCCACTATTTCTTCACATAAATTTTCTGCCCTTTTTCTCTCCTCATTCCGGGAACCTGATGCGAATAATGGTCCTCTTGATGTTTTCCCATAAATTCCATAAACTATCTTTGCTCTTTTTTATTCCTTTTTCTTTTTGCTGCTCTAGTTGGAGGAGTTAAACTGCCCTGTCTTTGAGTTCACTGATCTTTTGTTTTGCTCTTAGTCTGCTTTTGAACCCTCATATTTGTCAGTACAGTTGTATTCTTCAACTTCATCATTTCTGTAGAGTACTTTCCTTTATTTTCTGTTTCTTAAAATTCTCACTTTCATGTTTTGTTCTGACGTTGGTGAGCATATTTATTACTTATTTTGAATTTTTTGTCATGTAAATCATGTATCTCTTTTTCATTAAGTATTTTCCTGAAGTTTTTATCTTGTCCTTTTATTCGGAACATATTCCTTTGTTTTTTCAGTTTCCCTGACATTTTGTGTTGGTTTCTATGTATTAGATGAAACAACCTCTTCTCCCAGTCTTGAAGGCGTTGCCTCATGTAGGAGATGAACCTTAACGTTTAACCCTGTCCTATTTCTTGGCTGTCTCTCATATCCTTGTGATTGTCCAAACCACCTACTTGGTTCTTAGTGGCTCCCAGCCGTTGAGGGTTTCCCAAGACCTGCCAGTGTCCTAAAAGGGAGGATCTCAGTCAGCACCTAAATTCAGGCTGATTGGAAGCCAGACTTCGGGCAGCAGCTTTTAAGTTATACATATATACCTCTTTCCATGGAAGCCTGGGAGATGGATATTTCATTCTGCTTCCTCTGTACTGAGCCCTGCATGATAGTTAAGAGCCATTTCTTCCTTTGTGCCATCCCATTAGACCCATGAATACAATACCCACTAGCCACCAGAGCCAGGCTATCAAGGGTTATTTCTTGTGGGCAGAAACCACAAAAGTTGGTGCACCAAATGTGGGCAGAAGCTCCTTTCTCAAAGATTACCATGACCTGGGGCTGGGCGGAGGGTGTTTGCAAAGTAGGTGCCCACTTCTTTCCCTGGTCTCTGCACAAGATTGCAGTTGGCCCCTAGATGTGTGTTTAATTTGATGTCTTCCCCTCAGGCCAAAGCTATGAAAATAGGATATTAGTCCTCTTTCACAGAAAGATTGGGTGCCTTTCTGTTGCCTCTCTGCTTTGTCCTGTGGGTTGTTGCTGGTTACGAACTCTTTCTCTATTTGTTTCAGTCCTATGGGACTCATAAATGTCCATCACTCTGGCCACCAGAGCCAGGTGATCGAGGTAGTGCCCCCTTACTTAGCAGCAGCCGCAAAAACCAGGCCATCAGATGTATGTATATACGAGCTTCTTTCTGGAAGATAAGGTGACCTGGAGTGAGATGGGGGAGGCTCCTTGGTCTTTGGAGAGTATTCAGTAAGCTTCTAGGTATGCCTTAAATTAGGTGCCTGCCACTTAAGCCGAAGCTTTAAGATAAGCATATAAGTCTCTTTTACAGAAAGACTAGCCATTTTAATTGGCTGCCTTTGTGCTGGGCCCTGGGGTGTAGGCATAGTGAATCCTCATGAGCCTTTTAAGTATGTTTCTCAGTTCACTATAGCCTTGTGTGTCTCATGGACAACAGCCCTGTTAACTTTCAAAGATGGTTTTGGGTGCTTGTCTCTCAGGTGCAGGTCTTAAAAGTTGGGGTGCCAGATGTAGATTTCACATCCTGTGCTCCTCAGGAAGAAGCTCAGAGTTGTGGGTTCCCTCCTGATTATGGGTCTCCATGCTAGGAGTGGAGTTTATGGTTAGATTGTGTCTCAGCCTCTCCTACCCATTTCAACATCAGTCTTTTTTTGTTTACCCAGTATGTAGGAGTTTATTTCAGAGAAAATTGTTCCTTATATAGTTGTAGATTTGGTGTGTCCCTGGGAGGAGGTAAGTTAAGGCTCCCCTACATTGCCGTCTTGAACTAGAACCTCTAAAGGTATTATTGATAATAAAATAAAATACTTGTGAACTATCCTTTTGGACATGAAGATAGTAATTATAATTTTTGGAGTAGTTGTTTTAATTAAAACTTGATGTGAAAATGACTTAGAATCTTTTTTAATAATACATTTTTTCATAAAAAATTTCTGAGTTCCAAACCTCATCTAGATCATAGCTTATTATTAAAGTTTCCTTACTATTATTCTGTATTGTTTTATATTCATATACTTACTGTTTATTTTAGCAGAAAAGAAAGAAAATCGCAGTGTTTTTATGAAGATAATACAGTAATTAGTGAGATTAACATGTCTAAGTATCTTGGATGTCAAAGATTTACTAAAAACAAGTTTTGTTAACCATATGAATTTAAATATTTCTAAAGTAGTTAGAAAACAAACTGCTGCTTAAAAATTTGTCAAAATCTGTATTTCATTTAAACCTTGTATAACACATACACACACAAACACATACACGCCCAGGTACATAAAAAATGCAGGTGAAAGTCTGAAGACAGTTGTAAGACCAAGTATATTCTACCCAGATAGTAAGGCGTGTTACAAATGTGGGGAAATTTCTCACAGTATAAAATTTTATTTATTTATTTCAGAAATTAATGAATCATGGAAACAAATAGAAGTAATGATGAAAAGGATTTTGAATAGCACCGCAAAGGAAATTTTATAATGAATAGCAAGAGAATAAGAATCGTTTTTAAAATCCAAGGATACTTTGCAAAAATTGGTTACGTGATAGTTAGCAACATTAATCTTAATAAATTCACAAAAAATATAACCATATGGTCTGCATTCTCTGACCATATTCAGTATAACTGAACATTAAAAATAAGGCCAAAATAAACATTTAAAAAGTAAAAAATTGTCTAAAATTTTAATTATAACATTAAAACTAAAAATAACATTTCTTTTAAGATCAAAAGTGAAAATTTAGGATGATTAAAAATAAATGGCACTTGGGCTTCCCTGGTGGCGCAGTGGTTGAGAGTCCACCTGCCGATGCAGGGGACACAGGTTCGTGCCCCAGTCCAGGAAGATCCCACATGCCCCAGAGTGGCTAGGCCCGTGAGCCATGGCCGCTGAGCCTGCGCGTCCAAAGCCTGTGCTCTGCAACGGGAGAGGCCACAATAGTGAGAGGCCCGCGTACCGCAAAAAAATAAAAAATAAAAATAAATAAATAGCACTGAGATTATCAATACCAGTAGGACATGGATAATGAAATAAATTAAAATTAGAAGGAGGGATTAATAAGGATGAAATAAGCACTTAATAAAATACAAAACCTTCAAAATCAGTAGTCTGGAAAAATTATTTTTCCACTGTGGGGAAGAAAAAAACAGACAAACCACTGGCAAGATTAAAAAAGAAAAACACAGAGAAGATATAATATCAAAAATTGAAAGGGAAGAGATCTATAGGGATAGAAGAGCATTTAAGGTTTTATATCACCATATTTAAAAAATATAAAAAATAGGCAGCATTCTTGGAAAATACAAAAAAGTTTTACTTTTTGTACAGAGAGAAGTTTTAAAAATCTAAATTGACTTATATCCTAGAAAAAAATTCTGAAGTTTTATTGAGTGTATGTCTTTCTCAAAGCACCAGATCTTACCTGTCAGTTCTGTTCAACCTTTGAGAACTGGTTGATTTTTGTGATAGTGAAATACAGTGGAAAGTTTACTCATTATCTATTGCTGTATAACATATTACCCCAAAACTTGGCAGTTTAACACAACAAACATTTTATATCTCACGCAAGTTCTAAAGGTCAGGAATCTGGAAGTGGTTTAGCCTGGTGAGTCTGGTCCAGGATTTCTCAGAAGGTTATAATCAAGTTGTTGGCTGGTACTACAGTCATCAGAAGCCTAGAGGATCCACTTCTAAGCATTCTTATGTGGTGGTTGACAGACCTCAGTTTCTTTTAGCTGTTGGAATGGGACTTAGTACTTTTTTTTTTTTAAATTGAAGTATGGTTGATTTACAGTGTTTCAGATATACAAGACTTAGTTTGCGGGCAGCCTGTCCACAGGACTGTCTCCTTAATACATGGCAGCTGGCTTCCCCATAATGAATGATTTGAGAAAGAGAGCGTTCAGTATAGAAGGTGCAGTGTTTTGACCTAATTTAGAAAGTGACTGTCACTTATGCCCTATTTTATTGGTTTATCTGCTGGTAAACCAACCCTGGTACAATGTGGGAGGCAACTGCACAGGTTATGAATATTAGGAGATGGGGAGCATTGGTGGCCATCTCGGAGACTGGCTACCAGAGAAGACTTGCAACTTTATTCTATAATGATAACACAGTTCTGATTCAAACACTAAAGAAGGATAGCACAAAAAAGAGATTCATTCATACAGTGATCTCATTAATGAAAATATATGCAAAATTCCTAAAGAAAACTTATGTATGAGAAATGTTTATTAGCAAGAATCTAAGAGGGGATTCAAGAGTATGAAATCTGAATCCAAATCTCCCACATTCACTCCTGGCTCAAGCACTTAGTAGCTGTGTATTTAACTCTTATGCCTCAGTTTCCTCATCTGTCAATGGAAAAAGTAACAAAATCTACCTTACAGAATGGTTATAAAGATTACATGAGGTAATATATGTAAAGCCCTTAGTGTCTGGCACATGGTAAACACTATGTAAGTGTTAACTAAATAAGACTTAATTGGTTATTTAAAGGAGATAAAACATGATCATCTTGATACTAAACTTCTGAGGAAGTAAAAACTCATTACTAATAAAACTCTTAATAAAAATAGTTCTTTAACTTGATAAAGGGTTTCTTTTATTTTTATTTTATTTTTCTATTAATTTTTATTGGAGTATAGTTGCTTTACAATGTTGAGTTAGTTTCTGCTGTACAGTAAAGTGAATCAGTTATACAGATACATATATCCACTCTTTTTTAGATTTCCTTGCCATTTAGATCACCACAGAGCATTGAGTAGAATTCCCTGTGCTATACAGTAGGTTCTTGTTACTTATCTATTTTATATACAGTAGTGTATATATTTCAATCCCAATCTCCCAATTCATCCCACCCCTCTCCTTCCCCTTGGTAACCATAAATTTGTTTTCTACATCTGTGACTTTATTTCTGCTTTGCAAATAAGTTCATCTATCCCATTTTTCTACATTTCACATATAAGCGCTATTATACGATATTTGTCTTTCTCTTTCTGACTTACTTCACTCTGTATGACAATCTCTAGGTCCATCCATGTCTCTGCAAATGGCATTATTTCATTCCTTTTTATGGCTGAGTAATATTCCATTGTATATATGCACCACATCTTCTTTATCCATTCCTCTGTTGATGGACATTTGGATTGCTTACATTTCCTGGCTATTGTAAATAATGCTGCAATGAACATCGAGATGCATGCATCCTCTCTAATTATGGTTTTCTCCGGGTATATGCCCAGTAGTAGGATTGCTGGGTCATATGGTAGCTCTATTTTTAGTTTTTTAAGGAATCTCCATACTGTTCTCCATAGTGGCTGTACCAATTTACATTCCCACCAACAGTGCAGGAGGGCTGCCTTTTCTCCACACCCTATCCAGCATTTATTGTTTGTAGATTTCTGATGATGGCCATTCTGACCAGTGTGAGGTGATACCTCATTGTAGTTTTGATTTACATTTCTCTAATAATTAGTGATGTTGAGCATCTTTTCATGTGTTTTTTGTTCATCTGTATGTCTTCTTTAGAGAAATGTCTATTTAGATCTTTTGCCCATTTTTTCATTTGGGTTGTTTGTTTTTTTGTTACTGAGCTGCATGAGCTGTTTGTATGTTTTGGAGATTAATCTCTTGTCAGTTGCTTCATTTGCAAATGTTTTCTCCCATCCTGAGGGTTGTCTTTTCGTTTTGTTTATAGTTTCCTTTGCTGTGCAAAAGCTTTTAAGTTTCATTAGGTCCCATTTGTTTATTTTTGTTTTTATTTTCATTACTCTAGGAGGTGGATCAAAAAAGATATTGCTGAGATGTATGTCAAAGAGTGTTCTGCCTGTGTTTTCCTCTAAGAGTTTTATACTGTCCGGTCTTACATTTAGGTCTTTAATCCATTTTGAGTATATTTTTGTGTATGGTGTTACGGAGTGTTGTAATTGCATTCTTTTACTTGCACCTGTCTAGTTTTCCTAGCATCACTTATTGAAGAGACTGTCTTTTCTTCATTGTATATTCTTGCCTCCTTTGTCATCGATTAGGTGGCCATAGGTGTGTGGGTTTATCTCTGGACTTTGTATCCTAATCCGTTGATTTGTATTTGTTTTTGTGCCAGTACCATACTGTTTTGGTTACTGTAGCTTTGTACTTAGTCTGAAGTCAGGGAGCCTCATCCTCCAGCTCCGCTCTTCTTTCTCAAGATTGTTTGTGTTGTCTTTTGTGTTCCCATACAAACTGTAAAACTTTTTGGTTCTAATTCTATGAAAAATGCCCTTGGTAATTTGATAGGGATTGCATTGAATACGTAGATTGCTTTGAGTAGTGTAGTCATTTTCACAATATTGGTTCTTCCGATCCAAGAACATGGTATATCTCTCCATCTGTTTGTGTCATCTTTGATTTCTTTTATCAGCATCTTATAGTTTTCTGAGTTCAAGTCTTTTGCCTCCTTAGGTAGCTTTATTCCTAGGTATTTCATTCTTTTTGATGCAATGGTAAATGGGATTGTTTCCTTAATATCTCTTTCTGATCTTTCTTTGTTAGCATATAGGAATGCAAGAGCTTTCTATATATTGATTTTGTATCCTGCAACTTTACCAATTTCCTTGATGAGCTCTAATGGTTTTCTGGTAGCATCTTTAGGAATCTCAGTGTATAGTATCATGTCATCTGCAAACATTGACAGTTTTACTTCATGTTTTCCAATTTGGATTCCTTTTCTTTTTTTTTCTTCTCTGACAGCCATGACTAGGACTTCCAATAGTATGTTGAATAAAAGTGGCGAGAGTAGACATCCTTGTCTTGTACCTGATCTTAGAGGAAATGTTTCAGATCTTCACCATTGAGTATGATGTTTGCTGTAGGTTTGTCAGATATGGCCTTTATTATGTTGAGGTAGATTCTCTCTATGCCCACTTTCTGGAGAGTTTTTATCATAAATGTGTCGAACTTTTTCAGAAGTTTTTTCTGCATCTATTGAGATGATCATATGGTTTTTAGTCTTCAGTTTGTTAATGTGCTGTATCACATTGATTGATTTGCATATACTGTATTGAAGAATCCTTGCCTCCCTGGGATAAATCCCACTTGATCAGGATGTATGATCCTTTTAACGAGTTGTTGGATTCGGTTTGCTAGTATATTGTTGAGAACTTTTGTGTCTATGTTCATCAGTGATACTGGCCTGTAATTTTCTTTTTTTGTGATATCTTTGTCTGGTTTTGGTATCAGGGTGATGTTGGCCTCATAGAATGAGCTTGGAAGTGTTCCTCCCTCTGCAATTTTTTGGAAGAGTTTCATAAAGGTAGGTGTCAGCTCTTCTCTAAATGTTTGGTAGAATTCACCTGTGAAGCCATCTGGTCCTGGACTTTTGTTTTTGGGGAGTTTTTTAATTCAATTTCAGTACTTGTGATTGGTCTGTTCATATTTTCTATTTCTTCCTGGTTCAGTCTTGGAAGGTTGTACCTTTCTAGGAATTTGTCCATTTCTTCAAGGTTGTACATTTTATTGGCATATAGTTGACTTTAGTAGTCTCTTATGATCCTTTGTATTTCCGTTTTGTCCATTGTAACTTCTCCTTTTTCATTTCGAATTTTATTGATTCAAGTCCTCTCCCTTTATTTCTTGATGAGCCTGGCTAAAGGTTTATCAATTTTGTTTATCCTCTCAAAGAACCAGCTTTTAGTTTCATTGATCTTTACTATTTTTTTTGTTTCTATTTCATTTCTTTCTGCTCTGATTTTTCTTTCCTTCTACTAAGTCTGGGTTTTCTTCTTCTTTCTCTAGTTGTTTTAGGTATAACTTTAGGTTATTTGAGATTTTTCTTGTTTCTTGAGGTAAGATTGGATTTCTGTAAACTTCCCTCTTAGAACTGCTTTTGCTGCATCCCATAGTTTTTGGGTCGGCGTGTTTTTGTTCTCATTTGTGTCTAGGTATTTTTGATTTCCTCTTTGATTTCTTCAGTGACCTTTTGGTTATTTAATAACATATTGTTTAGCCTCCATGTGTATTTTATAGTGTTTTTCCTGTAATTGATTTCTAATCTCATAGCATTGTGGTCAGAAAAGATGCTTGATATGATTTCAGTTTTCTTAAATTTGTCAAGGCTTGATCTGTGACCCAAGATGTGATCTATCCTGGAGAATGTTCCGTGTGCACTTGAGAAGAAAGTGTATTCTGCTGCTTTCCGACGGAATTCCCTATAAATATCAATTAAGTCTATTTTGACTAATGTGTCCTTTAAAGCTTGTGTTGCCTTATTAATTTTCTGTCTGGTTTATCTGTCCATTGTTGTAAGTGGGGTGTTAAAGTCCCCCACTATTATTTCCCCTTTTATGGCTCTCAGCATTTGCTTTATATATTGAGGTGCTCCTATGTTGGCTGCATATATATTTACAATTGTTATATCTCCTTCTTATACTGATCCCTTGATCATTATGTAGTGACCTTCCTTGTTTCTTTTAACAGTCTTTATTTTAAAGTCTATTTTTTCTGATTGAATATTGCCACTCCAGCTTTCTTTTGATTTCCATTTGCATGGAATATTACTTTCCATCCCCTCACTTTCAGTTTGTATGTGTCCCTAGGTCTGAAGTGGTTCTCTTATAGACAGCATATACATGGGTCTTGTTTTAGAATCCATTCAGCCAGTCTGTGTCTTTTGGTTGGAGCATTTAATCCATTTACATTTAAGGTAATTATTGATATGTATGTTCCTATTGTCATTTTATTAATTATTTTGGGTTTGTTTTGGTAGGTCTTTTTTCTTCCCTTCCTCTTTTTTTCTCTTCTCTTGTGTTTCCTGCCTAGAGAAGTTCCTTTAGCATTTGTCATAAAGCTGGTTTCGTGGTGCTAAAAAGCCTCTTAGCTTTTCCTTGTCTGTAAAGATTTTGATTTCTCCGTCAAGTCTAAATGAGAGCCTTGCTAGGTAGAGTATTCTTGGTAGGTAGGTTTTTCCCTTTTATTACTTTAAGTATATCATGCTACTCCCTTCTTGCCTGCAAAGTTTCTGCTAAAAAAATCAGCTGATAACCTGTGGATTCCCTTGTATGTTTTTTGTTGTTTTTCCCTTCTTGCTTTTAATATTTTTTCTTTGTATTTAATTTTTGTTAGTTTGATTAACATGTGTCTCGGTGTGTTCCTCCTTGTGTTTATCCTGTATGGGACTCTCTGCACTTCCTGGACTAGGTGACTATTTCCTTTACCATGTTAGGAAAGTTTGAGACTGTTATCTCGTCAGATATTTTCACAGGCCCTTTCTCTCTCCTTTCTTCTTCTGGGACCCTTATAATTCGAATGTTGGTATGTTTAATGTCCCAGAAGTCTCTGAGACTGTCTTCATTTCTTTTCATTCTTTTTTCTTTATTCTGTTCCACGGCAGTGATTTCCACCATTCTGTCTTCCAGCTCATTTATCCATTCTTCTGCCTCAGTTATTCTGTTACTGATTCCTTCTAGAATATATTTCATTTCAGTTATTGTATTGTTCATCTCTGTTTGTTCTTTAGTTCTTCTACGTCTTTATTAATCATCTCTTGCATGTTCTCAATCCATGCCTCCATTCTTCTTCTGACATCTCGGATCATCTTTACTATCATTATTCTGATTCTTTTTCATCATTTCTTCATTTAGTTGTTCTTGTAGGTTTTTATCTTGCTCCTTCGTCTGCAGCAGATTCCTCTGTCATCTCATTTTGGCTAACTTATTGTGTTTGTGGTCTCCTTTATGCATGCTGCAGGATCATAGCTCCTCTTGCTTCTGATGTCTGCCCCCTGGTGTGTGAGGTGGATATTGAGTGGGCCCTCCCCTTTGCTCTGTGGTTGTCACTGCCCTGTCAGGGTCATGGTATGCTCCTTAGTTGTTGAAGTAGAGGCCTGAAGATCTGTTTCTTAGCTGTGTTTCTGATCTGCAGTGAGAGGTAGGTGGGATTGAAGCACTTCCACTGGGAGAGAAGCCTCTGAGTATTCCTCCTCTGGAGATGTTCACCTGTGAGTGTGCTCTGTTATGTCACCTTTTGCCTGTTGTGCGGTCTCACAAAGTACACTGTTGTTGGCACTGCTCTCAGTCCTATCATAACCGTGGGTATGCCAGCAAATGGCCCTGGTGACTCTCAGGTGTAGTTTTCACCAGACCACTGGTGCAGATCCACTGTCCCAGCACATGCAATAGTTGTTCACCTGGACCTGCTGTGGGAGCTATGGAGGCTGCTCAGACTCTGGCCTGGCCCAACCCTCATGTGAATGTGCCCACAAAGCCCACAGCTGCTAAAGCCAGACCTGTCTCAGTTGCAGGAGCACTTGTCTGTTTGGATGTTCCATAGGTGCTGTATTTAGGAAGCCATCAGCGCAGGTGTATTCACTGTTTTGTTCCACTACCTTCTGTTTTTCAGGCAGCTTCATAATTCCATCTTCCCAAGTCTTTTTATCTTCTTGAGCAAAGAACTGTTTCAGGTGCCTTTTACAGTCTTCCAGGGAATTAAAATTTTTTCCATTAAGAGAATTTTATTACTGTAGGTTTGTAGTATAGTTTGAAGTTGGGGAGCCTGATTCCTCCAGCTCCATTTTTCTTTCTCAAGACTGCTTTGGCTATTCAGGGTCTTTTGTGTTTCCATACAAATTGTAAATTTTTTTGTTCTAATTCTGTGAAGAATGCCGTTGGTAGTTTCATAGGGATTGCATTGAATCTGTAGATTGCTTTGGGTGGTATAGTCATTTTCACAATATTGATTCTTCCAATCCAAGAACATGGTATATTTCTCTATCTGTTTATGTCATCTTTGATTTTTTTTCATCAGTGTTTTATAGTTTTCTGAGTACAAGTTTTTCTCCTCCTTAGGTAAGTTTATTCCTAGGTATTTTATTCTTTTTGTTGAGATGGTAAATGGGATTGTTTCCTTAATTTTTCTTTCTGATTTTTCATTGTTAGTGTTATAGGAATGCCAGAGATTTCTGTGCATTAATTTTGTATCCTGCAACCCTACTTCAAACTATACTAAAAAGCTACAGTAATCAAGACAATATGGCACTGACACAAAAACAGAAATACAGATCAATGGAACAGGATAGAAAGGCCAGAGACAAACCCACACACATATGGTCACCTAATTGACAACAGAGGAGGCAAGAACATACAATGGAGAAAAGATAGTCTCTTTAATAAGTGGTGCTGGGAAAACTGGACAGCTACCTGTAAAAGAATGAAATTAGAACACTCCCTAACACCATACACAAAAATAAACTCAAAATGGATTAAAGACCTAAAATGTAAGACTGGACACTATACCTAGAGGGGTGGGATAGGGATGGTGGGAGGGAGATGCAAGAGGGAGGAGATATGGGGGTATATGTATATGTATAGCTGATTCACTTTGTTATAAAACAGAAACTAACACACCATTCTAAAGCAACTATACTCCAATAAAGATGTTAAAAAAAAAAACCTTTAGAGGAAAACATAGGCAGATCACTCTTTGACATAAATCAATCACAGCAAGATCTCTTTCAATCCACCTCCTAGAATAATGAAAAGAAAAAGAAAAATAAACAAATGGGACCTAATTAAACTGAAAGCTTTTGCACAGCAAAGGAAACCATAATCAAGACTAAAAAACAACCCTCAGAACGGGAGAAAATATTTGCAAATGAAACAGTGGATAAAGGATTAATCTCCAGAATATACAAACAGCTCATGGAGTTCAATATCCAAAAAAAAAAAAAAAAACCCAATTAAAAAATGGGCCAAAAACCTAAATAGATATCTCACCAAAGGAGACATACAGGTGGCCAAGAGGCACATGAACATCTGCTCTACATCACTAATTATTAGAGAAATGCAAATCAAAACTTGCATGAGGTATCACTTCACACTGGTCAGAATGGCCATTATCAAAAAATCTAGAAACAATAAATGCTGGAGAGGGTGTGCTGAAAAGGGAACCCTCCTGCACTGTTGGTGGGAATGTAAACTGATACAGCCACTATGGAGAACAGTATGGAGGTTCCTTAAAAAACTAAAAATAGAACTACCATTTGACCCAGCAATCCCACTACTGGGCATATACCCTGAGAAAACCATAATTCAAAAAGAGACGTGTACCACAATGTTCATTGCAGCACTATTTACAATAGCCAGGACATGGAAGCAACCTAAATGTCCATCAACAGATGAATGGATAAAGAAGATATGGCACATATATATACAATGGAATATTACTCAAATATAAAAAGAAACAAACGAAACTCAGTTATTTGTAGTGAGGTGGGTGGACCTAGAGTCTATCATACAGAGTAAGGTTAGTCAGAAAAAGAAAAATACCGTATGCTAATGCATATATATGGAATCTAATAAAAATGGTACTGATGAACCTAGTGGCAGGGCAGGAATAAAGACGCAGAAATAGAGAATGGACTTGAGGACACGGGGGTGGGGGGAAGGGGAAGATGGAGCGAAGTGAGAGTAACATTGACATATATACACTACAAAATGTAAAATAGATAGCTAGTGGGGAGCAGCAGCATAGCATAGGGAGATCAGCTCGGTGCTTTGTGACGACCTAGAAGTGTAGGTTGGGGTGGGGGTAGGGAGGCTTAGGAGGGAGGGGATATGGGGATATACGTATGCACATGGCTGATTTACTTTGTTGTACAACAGAAACTAACACAGCATTGTGAAGCAATTATACTCCAATAAAGATGTATTTAAAAAAAAGAATTTTATAAAGACTGAAATAAATGGAAATCTGAAGGTGCAATGTCTGGTGAATATGGCAGGTGAATCAGAACT
The DNA here is from genome assembly GCF_005190385.1 of Monodon monoceros. Classification (NCBI taxonomy): domain Eukaryota; kingdom Metazoa; phylum Chordata; class Mammalia; order Artiodactyla; family Monodontidae; genus Monodon; species Monodon monoceros. The sequence goes on from NW_021703771.1 coordinate 27,429,475, forward strand.
TCCCAGCCAAGCTGTAACAGTTTTTGCCTGGTCATCAAAGAAACATATGGTCCTGTGTTATCCTGATGGAAGATTATGTGTTTTCTATTGCCTAATTCTGGACGCTTTTCGTTGAGTGTGCTTTCAGTTGGTCTAATTGGGAGCAGTACTTGTTGGAATTAATTGTTTGGTTTTCCAGAAGAAGCTCATAAGGACTCCCTTCAAATCCCACCATATACACAACATCAGCTTCTTTTGATGAAGACTGGCCTTTGGTGTGGTTGGTGGTGGTTCATTTCACTTCCCCCACGATCTCTTCCATTCCACATTATTGTACAGTATCCACTTTTCATTGCCCATCACAATAGATTTTAAAAATGGAATGTTTTGGTTATGCTTAAGTAGAGAATTGCATGCGGAAATATGATCAAGAAGGATTTTTTTTTGCTTAACTTATGTGGAACCCAAACATCAAAGCGATTAACATAACCAAGCTGGTGCAAATGATTTTCAGCACTTGATTTGGATATTTTGAGTATGTCAGCTGTCTCCCACATGGTGTAACATTGATTGTTCTCAATTAATGTCTTGCTTTGATCACTTTCAACTTCAACTGATCTACCCAACTGTGGAGCATCATCCAACAAGAAATCTCCAGCACGAAACTTCACAGACCACTTTTGACATGTTGGATCAGTCACAGCACCTTCTCCATACACTGCACAAGTCTTTTTTTGCGTTTCAGTTGTGTTTTTACCTTTCTTGAAATAGTAAAGCATAATGTGCTGAAAATGTTGCTTTTTTTCTTCCATCTTCAATATTAAAATGGCTACACAAAAATTCACCAATTTTGATACTTTTTTTAAAAAAATTCACATTGATATGACAGCTGTCACAACACTAACAAAACTGTTTCGAATGAAGTTGAAGACAACTAATCACTACTAGAGCCATCTTTCGGAAAAAACTGAATGAACCTTTTGCCCAACCCAATATATAAGCCAAAAGGTTTCCTATATTACAGGAGAAAATATGGGAAAAACTACATTGAAAATAACATTAGCAGTAGATACAGGGATATCTTTGGCATTTTATTGAAGGAAATGAAAGACTTACATAAATGGAGAAACATGAATTTTATGGGAAGATCCAAAATTGTAAAAGTGGCCATTCTCTAATATTTCTTTTTATTTTCAATATACTTTATAAATTTAATGCAATCCCAGTTAAAAGTTTCAGTGAAATTTTAAATGAAGAATTTGACAGGCTATCCCTAAAGTTTATAAATGTGTAAGAAAAACGTTAGACTTTTGAAAAAATGTTTATTAAACATTCAAAATGTGTCTTCGCAGATACTAAAATGTATTTTAAAATGGCAGATATTAAGAGTGTGGCATTAGCATCAGTATCCACAAAGAGATCAGTGAAACATAATACAGAGTCTAGAAACAAGGCACTTTATATGAGAATCTAATACGTAATACAAGAATCATTTAGAGTGAAGTGTAAAAGGAATGTTTATTCATGATCTTAGCTTCATGATACTGGCTTAGTTTTTTGCATTATCCACTCTGCTGTTCTGTGTCCTTGCACATTAATTTTCATGTCTAATAATTCTACTTCTCAGATTGTTCATTCTTCTTCAAGTTTATTCTTTTTCAATGCAAATGTGTTTGCAAATCTTATTGAAAACATGAATTAGAGTATCTTTTAACTAGAGACTATTTACCCTGAGTTCTCAGGTTGCTATCACTTTTAAAAATTGCTTAAAGTTTTTCATTTACTCTGAGACTTCTTGCAGTTTGTATAGCCTAATGGAACACAGGCTGATTTGTCCAGTACAGGTAATTGAGTAAGCTTTTTAAGAGATAATATGGATCACAGTTGAAATGTTTATTTCCAAATAAAAATATGAAAAATTAGTTTTAATACTCCTTTTGCAGCTTAAAGACTCTCTAGTTATTGGGGAATAGAAATGGGACTCTAGGGAAAGAGAAATAGCTAAATATGCAAGAATTTGTTGTTGTTGTTGTTATTCCTGTCAATGAAGACTTCTCTTTCTACTTTACAATCCTGCATCTCTTAAATTATCTGACTGGCAAGAGCTGTCATCTGCCATGTCCCTTAGTTTCATTCAGTGAACTCTTATTGGTACTTGAAATCTGCAAGTAGACAGACCTGCAGGTTCTGGCATCAGGTCTGAGACTGGATAAATACGATTTATTTTCCACAGAACAGGTCCAAAGGCCACTCTTTTGTCCAGGGCCTACTATAATCCTGGAAGATGGGAAATAAGAGGCCTTCACAACTGAGGAGAGCTGGCAATTTTAGTACTTTCAGGAGGTTTTTTAAAGGTAAAGTAAAATGTTCTGATGCATGAAGATAGCTTAGTTTTTCTGCTTAAAACTTCTGTGTAGAAGGAGAATGTGGCCAAGAGGTCTAGTCACCAACTTACTTGATTTCTCTGTGCTTCAGATTGTATATATGATGATCAGAAAAATTTGGAACCAGACAGGGTAATAGTTTCCAAAACTTTTAGAACAATTTCTTGGCCTTGCGCTAAAACAAATAGACCAGGAACCATGAGACTGGAGTTCTTCTCCCAGTTGAGTAGCTCTGGAATCTTATATTAATTACTTCATCTTCTTGGCTTATCTGCTTCATTTGTAGAATTACAGGACAAAACCATAAGATGGTTTTATTTATAGTATTTTTGTGTGATTTCTGTTGTATTGATGTTCTGCATCGATTTTTTTTTATAATTAGATGAAGTGTAATAAATTCTGTTTTGTAAAGAATGGAAAACTTTGTTTCCTAATATAAGGACAAGTTAATGTTTAATTAATGATAATTACTAGAATTAGTGAAACTTTTAAGGCAGTGTGCTATAAATAGATGAATAATAGTATTGTGAGTTCTATGCTGATAAACTGGGGTCTGTAGTGTACATAACTGATCACACCTGAAACCTTAAATGTAAAATAAGTGGGTCCATTATTAACAACTCTTCTTGCTTGCTAATCTTCAAACCAAGGAAATAATCTGCGCTTTCCCCCCAATTTGATTAGTATAGATTTACTTAGCTCCTTTCCCCCAAAACAGCCCTTCAATTTATTGATGATTTTACTTTTAAAATATTCTAATGATTATAATTATTAATTCTTCTTCATTCTTGATTAATGTATTTCTCATTCTTGGGTTTGTTTTCTCTTTCTACTTTTTGAGGTGAAAATTTTTTTTCATTTTTTTGTTGTTTAGGAATAGAGAGTTTTTAAGGAATTAATTTGTCTTACTGTTAAGCTTTTTTCATAGCTCATTAGTTTTGATTACATAATGTTTTAAATAATATTCATTACTAAATACGTTGTAATTGTCATTTTGATTTATTAACTTCAACTAAAAGTCATTTAGGTGAGTGCTTTTTAAATCATAAACAATCATGCAGGAATAACAAAAATGTTTGACACTTTAGTTACTTGTTCTACATTATCTTTAGCAAATGTAGAGTAATTTTTTGGGGGGGAAAAGTAAAACTAAAATGTAAGTCATTTTTCAAAAAGATTTAAATATTTGCTCTTTTATACATATACTTGTCTGCATATTCACTAGAGCAAACACTGTAGCACTTTTGACTGTCATTGAGTAGGCTGGTTTTGTAGAGACTATAAATATCAGAGCTGGATATTTACCACTATATCATTAATAACGGAGAAATAATTTTTTGTGTGAAACATGATAGATATGTTTTGATAGATGTATCATTTTTAGCAAATATTCCTGTTTTCCTTCCCCTCTATGGAAAGAGCAAGTATACCTCATGCTCCATTGTTGTCGGGCTTGGCCTCATGGCTTGCTTTGACTAATGAAATGTAAGAAAATGTCATGTATGAAAACTGTAAGAAGACCATGTCTGAGCAGAAGTATTATATGTGCTTCAATGGTTGTGCTCCTCTTCCATGAGAACAGCATGCCCCAGTGCGCCTTCTGTCTAGGACCCAGATTGACGGACATGTGGAGCAGAATTGAACTTGATCCACAGTCAAGCAGAGCCAGCATAGCCAGTCCATAGACCTGTGTGCAATAAACAAGGTTTGTCTTTGAAAGCCACTCAGATTGTGGATTACTGTAAAAAACATGACATCAAACCTGACTGAATTAAACCATCCATCTAGGTTAAAGAAAATCAGGATTTTAAGGGAAAGAACTAACTCAGTCACTGGTGGTATTCTTGCATTTTAATAAGTTTTGTATCATATTTTAAAAGCAAGTTTTTCCTATTTTATATATAAATCACATTTCTCATAGTATTGATTTCACCATCCATTATTTATTTGGCCTGTTGCTCTAGAGTCATCATAATATCTGCTTCTCAGGCTTCTGCAGATTTTCAACCGTGTGAAATTTGCATGTAGTATGTCTGTCTGGTTCTTTTCTAAATGATTTTTCAGCTCCATTTGAAAAAATGTTTTACTGTCTATGAGCTCTTTTTTTTCCTTTTTGCCTTGTTCTTAAATTAATAATATGAATTTATGGTGAAAATTTGGTGAATATTACCTAAATGGGGTATATAAATGGCAGACCTAGAGTTTAATTTGTTACCTATTGCATGGAAATCATTCATTCACTCCTGCATGCATTCATGCATTCAGGGTCTGCTGTGTGGCAGGTACTGTTGGAGATGCTGGTAGTACTAAGAAGGATAAGATATTTTCTATGCACTTGAGACCTTGCAATCTACTGGAGGTCAGAGACAAACACAAGTATTTGCAGGAGGAGTATGATGGTACCACATAGGTAGGAAGATCTACCTCAGTATAATTGTAGTGGGGAGTGGAGGGTGTGCATGAGTGAAGGAGTGAGTGGAGGACTTTGAGAAGGAGAAAAGCATCATCAGATTTTTGCTTAAGTTTTCATTTTATTGAAGTATAATTGACATAAAATTATGTAAGTTTAAGGTATATAACATTGATTGGATACATTTATATTGCAATATTACTGTCATTGATAGCTAATACCTCTATCATGATACACAATTACCATTTCTTCTAGTGATGGGTACAGTTAAGATAGTTGATTAGCAAGTTTAATGTAATACAGTTTTGTTGTTTATAATCACTGTTAGATTAGATCTAGATCTCCATAACTTAATTATTTATCTACTAGTTGCAAGTATGTATATATATATATATATTTTTTTTTTTTTTTTTTTTTTTTTTTTGCGGTACGCAGGCCTCTCACTGTTGTGGCCTCTCCCGTTGCGGAGCACAGGCTCCTGACGCGCAGGCTCAGTGGCCATGGCTCACAGGCCCAGCCGCTCTGCAGCATGTGGGATCTTCCCGGACCGGGGCGTGAACCCATGTCCCCTGCATCGGCCACTGTGCCACCAGGGAAGCCCCACGTATATATTTTTAAACAACATCTCTTTCATTTCCCTACCTCCTAGCCTTTGGTAACCACCATTCCTTTCCGTTTTTTCAAGTTTATTTTATTTTGGATTCCACTATAAGAGATATCATACAATATCTGTCTTTCGTTGTCCGATCCATCTCACTTGGCATAATGACCTCAAGGTCCATCCATGTTGTAAACAAATGGCAGCATTTCCATTTTTCTCATGGCTGAATAACTTTTCATCGTGTGTGTGTGTATGCGCCACATTTTCTTTATCCATTTATCCATAGATGACTCTTAACATTGTTTTCATGTATTGGCTATTGTAAATAATGCTGCAATGAACAGGGGGGTGCAGGTGATTTCATTTCTTTGAAGGAACTACCCAAGGTAAGAAAAGGGGTTCCCTTTTCTCCATATCCTCACCCAACACTTATTTCTTATCTTTTTGATGATAGCACCTCACATCTGTTTTTATGACTATGTCATTTTAGTTTTGATTTGCATTTCCCTTATGATTAGTGATGTTGAGCCCCTTTTCATGTAACTGTTGGCCATTTTGTTGTCTTCTGTGGAAAAAAATGTCTCTACAGGTCCTCTGCCCATTTTTTAATCAAATTTTTAAAAAGTGAGTTGTATGAGTTCTTTATAAATTTTGGACATTAAGCCCTATCCAACACATAGTTTGCAAATATTTTCTACCATTCTGTAGTTGCCTTTTCATTTTGTTAGTTGTTCCGTTAGCATTGCATAAGCTTTGGAGTTTGATCTAGTTCCACTTACTTTTTTAAAATTTTGTAAACTGTTTGTGCTTTGGATGTCATATGCAAAATATCATTAATAAGACCAATGTCATGGAGCTATTTTCTTCTAAGAGTTTTGCAGTTTCAGGTTTTATGTTTAAATGTTTAATCTATTTTGAGGCAATTTTTGTGAGTGGTGTAAGGGTAGGGGTCCAGTTTTCTTTTTTTCCATATGGTTATCCAGTTTTCCCAACACCATTTATTGAAGAGACTGTCCTTTACTCATTATATATTGTTGGTTCCTTTGTCAGAGTAATTAACCATCTGTGTTGGTTTATTTCTGGGCTCTCTACTTCGTTTCATTGATTTCTGTGTCTGTTTTTTTGTCAATGCCATACGGTTTTTATTACAATAGATTTGTAATATAGTTTGAAAATGGAGTGTGATGCCTCCAGCTTTGTTCTTTTGTCTCAAGATTACTTTGGCTATTCAAGGTCTTTTGTGGTTCCATACAAGTCTGAGGATTGTTTTTTCTATTTCTGTGAAAAATGCCTTTGGATTTTGATAGAGATTGTGTTGAATCTATAATTGGCTTTGGGCAGTTAATTTTAACAATATTAGCTCTTCCAATTCATGAATATGGCATGTCTTTCCATTATATTGTGTTGTCTTTGATTTCTTCAAAGTCTTGTAGCTTTCACTGTACAGGTCTTTCATTTCCTTGGTTAAATTTATTACTAGGTATTTTGTTTTTGAAGCTACTGTGAATGTGATAGTGTTTATTTTTTTAAATTTTTCAGATGTTTCATTTTTAGTGTAATAGAAATGCAACTGATTTCTGTGTACTGATTTTATGTCCTGCAATGTTGAGTCTTTGGGATTTTCAATATATAAGATCATATCATCTGACAATAGTGACTTCCTTTACTGTTTGGATGCCTTTTATTTCTTTGGCCTGATTGTTCTCGATAGGATACTTAAGTACTAGGTTGAATAAGAGTAGTAAAAGTGAGCACCTTGTTCCTGATCTTAGAGGAAAAACTTTCACTTTTTCTTCACTGAGTACATTAGCTGTGGGTTTAGTGTATATTGCTTTCAATATAATTAGGTGTGTTTCTTCTATACACAATCTGTTAAGAGTTTTTATCAAGAAAGAATGTTGTGTTTTGTCAGATGCTGTTTCTGCACTTACTGAGATGATCATATGATTTTAATCTTTCATTCTGTTAATGTGCTATATCATTTATTGATTTGCATATGTTGAACCATCCTTGAATCCCAGTAATAAATCCAACTTGGTCATGGTACATAATCCTTTTACTGACTTCTTGAATTTGCTAGTATTTTGTTGAGAATTTTTGCATCTATGTTTTATAGGGATATTGGTCTATAGTTTTCTATTCTTGTAGGGTTCTTTTCTGGCTTTGGTATCAGGGTAATACTGGCATATAGAATGAGTTCAGAAGTATTCCCTCCTCTCCAGTTTTTTAGAAAAGTGAAAAAGATTGGCATTAATTCTTCTTGAAATATTTGGTAGAATTCACCAGTGAAACCATCTGGTCTTGGGGTTTTCAGGGTTGGGATGCTTTTGATTACTGATTCAATCTCCTTAAATGTTATTGGTCTGTTCATACTTTCCATCTCCTGGTTCAGTCTTGGATGGTTAAATGATTCTAGGAAAATATCCATTTCTTCTAGGTTATCTAATTTTTTGGCTTATAGTCGTTCATAGTCTCTTATCGTAACATATATTTCTGTAGTGTCAGTTGTAATTTCTTCTCTTTCATTTCTGACTTTATTTCAGTCTTCACTTTTGTTTTCTTAGTTATGCTTGAGGCTTTTCCTTTTTTTTTTTTTCCTGAAAAACCACCTCTTGATCTTTTATATTATTTTTCTGGTCTCTATTTCATTTATTTCTGCTAGGATCTTTATTATTCCCTTCCTTCTGCTAACTTTGGGCCTAGTTTGCTACTTTTCTAGCTCCTTGAGGTGCAAAGTTAGGTTATTTGTGATCTTTTTCATTTCTTAATATATGCATTTTTCACTCTCAGAACTGCTTTTGCAACACCATAGGATTGTGTGTTATGTTTCCATTTTCATTTGAGATATTAATTTTTTTACTTTTTTAAAAATTAAAATATAATTGACATGCAACATATTAGTTTCAGGTGTACAAGGTAAAGATATGACATTTAAATATACTGTGAAATGGTTAACTACAATGAGTCTAGTTCACATCCATCACCATATATGGTTCCAAAATTTTTTTTCTTGTGATGAGAACTTTTAAGATCTACTCTCTCAAGGACTTTCAAATATGCAATACAGTATTATGAATTATAGCCATTATTCAGTACATTACATCCCTATGCTATACTTATCTTTTAACTGGAAATTTGTATGTTTTGCCCACATTCTTCCTCCATGCTCTGGCAACCACCAGTCTGTTCTCTGTATCTATGAGCTTGGTTTTTTTTGTTGTTTTGTCTTTTCCACATATAATTGAGATCGTATGGTATTTGTATTTCTCTGTCTGACTTACTTCAGTTAGCATAATGCCCTCAAGGTTAATTCATGTTGTTGCAAACAGCAAGATTTCATTTTTTTTTTTTGCGGTACGTGGGCCTCTCACTGTTGTGGCCTCTCCCGTTGCAAAGCACAGGCTCTGGACGCATGGCTCATGGGCCCAGCCCCTCCACGGCATGTGGGATCTTCCCGGACCTGGGCACGAACCCATGTCTCCTGCATTGGCAGGCGGACTCTCAACCACTGCACCACCAGGGAAGCCCATTTCATTCATTTTTATGGTGGGATATGTGTTATATACATACACATCATTTTTTTAATCCATTCCTACATTGATGGACATTGGGTTGTTTCCTTTCTTATCTTGGCTATGTAAATAATGCTGCAGTGACCATGAGGGTGCATGTATCTTTTCGACATAGTGTTTTTGTCTTCCTCAAACAAATACCCAGTAATGGAATTGCCTGACTACATGATAGTTCGATTTTTAACTTTTTAAGTAACTCCCTACTGTTTTCCGTAGTGGCTGTACCAATTTACATTCCCAAAAAATAGTGCACAAGGGTTTCTTTTTCTCTACATGCATGCCAACACTTTTTATTTCTTTTTGATAATAGTCATTCTGATATGCATGCAGTGGTATCTTATCGTGGTTTTAATTTGCATTTCCCTGATGAGTAGTGATTTTGAGGGTTTTTTTGTGTGTTTGTTGGCCCTCTGTATGTCTTCTTTGGAAAAATATCCTTTCAGAACCTTTGCCCATTTTTTAATAGGTTTCTGAGTTGGAGAACTTTATATATTTTGGATAATAACCCCTTATCAGATACATGATATGCAAATATTTTCTTCTGTTGCTTCTATTTGTTGATATTTTCCTTTGCTATACAGAAACTTTTTAGTTTGATGTAATCCCACTTGTTTATTTTTGCTTTTGCCGCCTTTGGTTTTGTTGTCAAATCCAAAAACTTGCAGCCAAGACCTGTCAATGAGCTTACTGCTTATATTTTCTTCTAGTTTTATGGTTTCCAGTCTTACATTCAAGTTAACCCACTTTTATTTTATTCTATTGATGTAAGGTAGTGATCCAGTTTTCCTAACACCATTTATTGAAGAGGCTGTCCTTTACCCATTGTATATTTTGGCTCCTTTATCATAGATTACTTGACTATATATGTGTGGGTTCTTATGTTTAATTTTGACATTTTAAGTATATGTCTAGGTGTGGTTCTCTTTGGGTTCATTTTATTTGGCATTCTCTGGGCTTCCTTGATCTGGATGTATTTTTTTCCTCAGGTTGAGGAATTTTTCAGTCACTACTTCTCCCAATAAGTTTACTTCCCCTTTCTCTCTCTCTGCTCCTTATAGGACAACATCTAGCAAACTAACTTTCACACAAGTGTCCCAGAAGTCCCTTAATTTATCTTCACGGTTTTCGTTCTTTTTGCTGCTCGGATTAGGTGAGTGCCTCTTGCCCTGTCTTCAAGTTCAGTGATCCTTTCTTCTGCTGCTTCTAGTCTGCTGCTGAACCTCTCTAGTGTATTTTTCAGCTCTGTGACCTCTTTGTTACATTTTGTTGACATTTATTCTCTCCTTGAATTTGGTTAGCATTTTTATTACCTTTACTTTTCAACTCTTATCAGGTTACTTATCTCTGTTTCTTTAAGGGGTTTTCCCCCTGAGGTTTTATCTTGTTCTTTCATTTGGAATATATTCCTCTATTTCTTCATTTTGCTTGACTCTCTGTGTTGGTTTCTATGCATTTGATGATACATTCACCTCTCTCTGTCTTAAAGCATTGGCCTTGCATATGAGATGAACTTTATCATTCAGCCCTTCCCTAGCTCTTGGTTGTCTCAAACCTTTGTAGTCATCTAAGCAGCCTATTTTATTTTTAATAGCTTCTAGTAGTTGAAGTGTGCTGAGACCAGTCACTGTCCTTAAGGAGAGGATTTCAGGTAGCACCTAGATTCAGGCTGATTAGAATTTAGACCCTCAGCCAGCAGATTTTAACAAGTGCAAATATATTCAGAACTGTAGGACCACAGTGTAAGCCCTGCTGGCCACCAGAGCCAGGTGATCTGGGGGTGTTTGCTGGGTGGCAGTCATAAAAATTGGGGCTCCAGTTAAGTGTTCTTTTCTGGGAGATACCAGTGAGCTATAGCAAGGTAGAGGGAGAGCAAAAAGATGGCATTCTCCGACCTCCATACCCTGAGTGCCTCTGTAGACTCTGGAACTGTGCCAAACCTGAAGCTTCCCCTGACCACCAGAGCCAAGTGATATAGAGGCATCCCCTGGCAAGCTACAAAAATCAGGGCACCAGCCAAGGATATAAGAATATAACTCCTTTTCTGAAGACAACAGTGATCTGGAGCAAGGCAGAGACAGAGTGCAAAGATTGTGCCCACTGTCTCCCTTCCCCGAGAGTACCTCTGTAGGCTCCTATAAGTGTGCAAAACCAGAAGCCTGCCCCACAGGCCAAAGCTGCTATAGAAGGAAGTAGGCCTGTTTTTCAGAAAGACTGTGGGTATGTTTCAGTTGGATATCTGTGCAATGCCATAGGAGTGGTACTCTACCAAAAACTGTCTGTTGTTACAGTCCCATGGGACCCAGGACACAAGCTACCCTGGCCTCCAGGTCCATGTGATCAAGAGGTGTCCCTTCGTGGCAGCTGCAAAATCTAGGTAACCAGGTAGAAGCTCCCCTCTGGGAAATACTGGTGCTGTAGAGCATGACAGAGGAAGAGCTCAACAGTGACACCCACTACATGGAGTGGGGCAGATGGAGAGTACAGGGACAGCACCTGCTGAAAGAAGAAAAAGATAAAAAGGAAAAGAAAGTAAAAAAATGGCACCTGCTGGCTTTAACAAGCAGAGGGTGAACAGGAAGATAGAACCCTCCAGCCTCTTTCCCCATAGAATATCCCAGCAGACCCTTGCCTCTCAGACCAATGCTTTTAAAACTGGCAAATGAGTTTATTTTACGTAACATTTGGGTGCTCTTTGAAGGGCTTCTTCTGCACTGGTCCTGGGATGGATGAGTCTACATGCAAGCTCTTTAAGAGCTACATCCATTTGGCTATTCAAAGCCAGATATTTTGGGGACTCATCTTTCAGGGGCTGGTCTTAGAAACTGGTATGCCGGATGTGGGATACAAGCTATTTGTTCTTCAGGGAGAAGCTCTGGGTTTTGAGTTCTCTCCTGATTGTATGTCACTGCTGGGATGGGCTTTATGGTGAGATCGTATCTCAGCCTTTCCTACCTGCTTTGATGTGGTTTCCCTCATTTGCCAGATGTGATGGGGTCACTCCACCAGGTTCTTTTTGGAGGAGATTGTTCCATATTTAGCTGTAGATTTGGTGTGTCTATGGGAGGAGGTACGTTCAGGATCTCCCTACATTACCCTCATCACCAGAACCATTTATTTTTCCTACTAGAACAGAGATATATTTACGTCAATAAAATTATAAAGTAAAACTACAAAGAAACAAAAATATTTGACAATTGCTGAGACATAATTTTGTAAAGAAAGTTAACAGTAATCATCTTAAGTACAGTGAATTATAAAGATCTGTTGATATGGAGGAAAATAACCAGAAGAAACACAAAAATAATTGTCACAGCACATGGAACATTTCCATAAAAAGTTAGCTTCTACTTGGTCATTTAATTTTTCATCCCTGTTTAAATTTACATTCTGAAATTTATGTTCCACTGCAGTTTCTACCTGCATGTAATATCTTTTCCACCCCTTCACTTTGAGTCTGTGTGCATCCTTAAAGCTTAATGGGATCTCTTAAGAACACCATACAGTTTGGTCTTGTTTCTTTATCCATCCAGTCACTATGTGCCTTTTCATTGGTGAATTCAATCCACTTACATTCAGAGCAATTATTAATATGTAATCTTATCAACTGCAGTCTGGTTTTGTATTTCCATTATTTCTTTTTCTCTCTGTCTGCCTACATTTGTAAATTGGTTATTTTTCATGGTGGTATGCTCTTCTCCCCCCTCTTTTGTGCATCTGCTCTAGATTTGTGCTTCGTGGTTATCAAGGGGGGTTCCATAAAACATCTCTTAGATAAAACAGTCCATTTTAGGTTTATAGAAACTTATCTTTAACCCCACAGGTATCCATTATTTTGCTCCTCCCTTTTGCATATTGATGCCTCAGTTTACCTTTTTATATTTATTATTTATTAACTTATAGTTATTTTTCCTACTTTCATTTAACGTTTATACTATAGTTGAGTAGTTAACACACCATCCTCCTACAGAATTATAGTTTTCTAAGTCTGGCTGTATGTTTCTCATCTTCACCAGAGTATTTTGTAATTTTGTATGTTTTCATTTCAGCTTGAAGAACTCCTTTCATCATTTCTTGCAAGGCAGATCTAATAGTGGTGAACTCCCTCAGATTTTGTTTGTCTGGGAGAGGCTTTACTTCTTCATATCTAAAGGATAACTTTGCTAGATAAAGTAGTCTTGGCTGGCCACTTTTATCTTTCAACTCTTCAAATATGTCATTCCACTGTCCTCTGGCCTGTTGAATTTCTACAGAGAAATCTGCTGACAGCCTATTGGCAGTCCTTTGTAAGTTCTCTTCTTTTTTTTCCCTTGCCTGCCTTTAATATCTTGGAGAATGTCTTTTTGCATTGAGATACTAGGATGATCTACTAGCTTTGTGGACTTGTATGTCCAAGTCTTTCCTCAGATTTTGGAAGTTCTCAGCTATTATTCTTTAAGTTAACTTCCTGCCCCTGCCTTCTCTGTTTGGAATTCCGATTATCCTGACATTTGTCAGGATATATGGATATCCATAGATCATGTAGGCTTTCTTTTTCTAAGTTTCCTCTTCTCTTTTGTGTTATTTCAAATTTTCTATCCTCCAAGTCAGTTTTTCTATCTTCATATGCTCTGCCTTGCTACATATTCTCTGCATTGCATGCTATCCAGCACCAGAATTTTTGTTTGGTTCTTTTTTAAAATTTCTTTCTCTTTTAAAGGGTCATTTTGTTCACATATTTTATTCCTGATTTTATTGAATTGTCTTTCTGAGTTTTCCTGTAACCTGTTGAGTTTTTTATAACATCTATTTTCAACTCTTTATCAGATAGGTTGCAATAGTCTGTGGCTTTGAGTTTGCTAGAAATAGTTTTTATGTGATGCCATGTTTCCTTGATGTTTCATAATCCCTTTAGATTTGCATTGTTGTTTTTGCATATGAAGTAGTCTTAACTCTTTTCTCGTTGCCTTCAGCAGATGGTATGTTATATTCTGTAGTGTTGATATTATCCGGGTTTTTACTGTTTTTGTGAATTTATACCTGCTCCAGTCTTCTTGTTCCCTCTTTTGGGTGAGTTTTTAAACATTTATGCCATCTCTGTTTCTTACAGTTCACCAGGCTGGCTACTGGAAACCTCTCTTGTTTTCCAAAAGGTTGCTATAGCTCAAGTTCATGGTTTCTGAGCAGGCTCTCAGTCTACTGGAGCTTTCTCTTGCAGTGGCACTTGGGACCCACACAAGGAGCAAACGTAGAGTGGGGGGAAAGTGTGGGTTTACCACTGGGTACATTGGGGGCACCTGCAGATCCAGTAGGGTGATCCCATTGGCTCCTAGGTGGACTTCTGCTAAGAACAATCCCTTTCCCACCAACTGAAGTTCTAATTTGCATCTTTCCTAATATCCTCCCTACCCCTGGTTCTAAAGCTCCCATCTTAGTAATCCAGTTGCTGGTGGAGAAATGATTTTTCCAGCCACTTCCAGTCTAGCTGGGCACTCACTCACTGCTTTCCTTTTCCCCTTTCAGTGTTTCTTTGGGCAGAGGCATGGTGCCAGGAAAGCTTCTCTACTGCCTTCTGTTGCAACCAAACTAGCTTTTTTTTTTTTGTCTCCAGTTATGTGCTGGAGTTTCCCGTTGGGAGGTCTAGACTTCTGCAAGTTCTCTGTCTTGTATGTGAGTGCCTGCCTGGGTCTTTACTGACACAGTTTTTTGCCTGGCAAGAACAAAAGGGGTCTAGGCAGTTTGGCTGGCTCCTCTGGTTCCCCACCTCGAGCAGACGTTTGTCTCTTACCATCTTTGTGGTGAGTGAGACTACTCCTGTGTTCCTTGGAATAAGACACTAGGTCCCAGAACACCACGAAGGCACTTTTGCTCATGTATGAATGTCCAATTTGTTGATTTAAAAAGGAATAAATAGTAGGAACATTTTATGTCATCATATTGCTAATATCACTCTCCAGGATCATCAGATTTTCACTTTAGGAAGTACACTTTGGGTGCATGGTCAAAATTAGAAGCATGAAATGAGGGAACACTTATAGGACTCTTACTTCCCCATCTAAAGATAATGCAAACATTTGATTTTGTATATAGCATTCTATCATTTTTAAAGTCATTATAGTATATTGGTCTCATAGATTTTTCCAAATGGAACAGTGGAATGGTGATACATCACATTATTTATTCACTAAGCCTACAAGGTAATATTATTGCAATTAATATTTTCCCTCATATTTCTAACTTATTAAGTATTGTATAAAATAGTGGCTTTTTGAATTACTATAAATGTATTGATCTGCACTTTACAAAAAAGAAGGAAGCCATGTAGAGTTTGCAACTTCAAAAGCAAATTCATTATAATATAGGATATTTGCTTAAATTTGGTGTCCTTTATGTATAAATTGGAAACTTACTTAGGAAATGTTACAGCTAAAGGGAGATTACCCAAGGTTACATTATATAAGAGTATGAAAATACCTATACCCTTGCCACTTTTCTTTCAATTGAAGTTAAAAAGCACATACATACCAGAGCTACTGCAAAATCTAACTGCCCTAGCCATACTTACAATATACTGCACAAACGAAATTGACCTTACTTTACTTTGTTACTAATAAAAACTTTCTTTGTATAATATTACTGAAATCTTATTAAAAGTAGAGAATTCTAGTTTCACTAAATGCTGTCTGACTTTATAATTATGTGAAAACTAGTAGAATATAAAATATATTTCACTTTAATTAGGTGGTTGAAAACAAAGGCATTTTATATTGCAGTAGCTATATTGCAGTAGTATAGAAGTCTCTAATTCCATACATGCTTCATAGAAACTGAACTCTTATTGACAATATTTTAGTTTATTATATTGCCATAAAGTAATGGTTAATGGTAAGTCAGTAAAATTAGTAATTTTAGTAATAAAATTAGTAAAATTAGTAATAAAATTACTAATAAAATTAGTAATAAAAGTGAAAATTCTCATAGTTGTTTTTGCAGATCTTAAGTAGACAGTACACATGATATTTCCCTTAATCTACTCCACTAGTTATAAATGACATACAAAATGGTTTTGGTAGCCATAATTAGTTTTTCTTGATTTATATATAACCTTTTTGGTTACTGCTTTCTGCTATCATAGTAGAAATATATAAACCACATCAATAGCAAGCATTCTGAAAACTATTGTCCATTATAGTACTAGTTTTTGATTTTTTAAAGTAATTTTATTATAAATTATTTGAATAAGAGTACATATTAAATCTGTCATTTTTGCAAAGGAAACCATAAACAAAACGAAAAGACAGGACTTCCCTGGTGGCACAGTGGTTAGGAATCCACCTGCCAATGCAGGGGACACGGGTTCAAACCCTGGTCCAGGAAGATCCCACATGATGCAGAGCAACTAAGCCTGTGCACCACAACTACTAAGCCTGTGCTCTAGAGCCTCCAAGCCACAACTACTGAAGCCCGTGCTCCACAACAAGAGAAGCCACCACAATGAGAAGCCTGTGCACTGCAACGAAGAGTAGCCCCTGCTTGCCGCAACTAGAGAAAGCCCGCACACAGCAACAAAGACCCAATGCAGCCATAAATAAATAACTTTATAAAAAAAATAAGGACAACCTAAAGAATGGGAGAACATATTTGCAAACAATGCAACCGACAAGTGCTTAATTTCCAAAATACACAGACAGCTCATACAACTCAACAAAAAAAACAACCCAATCCAAAAATGGGCAGAAGACCTAAATACACATTTCTCCAAACAAGAAATACAGATAGCCAGTAGGCACATGAAAAGATGCTCAGCATCGCTAATTATTAGAGAAATGCAAATCAAAACTACAATGAGGTACCACTTCACACCTGTCAGAGTGGCCATCATTAGAAAGGCTACAAATAACAAATGCTGGAGAGGGTGTGGAGAAAAGGGAACCCTCCTACACTGTTGGTGGGAATGTAAGTTGGTGCAGCCACTGTTGAAAACACTATGGAGGTTCCTCAGAAAACTAAAAATAGAATTACCATATGATCCAGCAGTCCCATTCTTGGGCATATATCCAAACAAAACTATAATTCAAAAAGATACATGCACCCCAATGTTCATAGCAGCACTATTCACAATAGTCAAGACATGGAAGCAACCTAAATGTCTATCAACAGACGAATGGATAAAGATGTGGTACGTTTATACAATGGAATACTACTCAGCCTTTAAAAAAAAGAATGAAATAATGCCAGTTACAGCAACACGGATGCAACTAGAGATTATCATACTAAATGAAGTCAGAAAGAGAAAGACAAATATCATATGATATCACTTACATGTGGAATCTAAAATACAACACAAATGAACCTATCTATGAAACAGGATTACGGACACAGAGTACAGAATGGTAGTTGCCAGGGGAGGGGGTTGGTAGATGTAAGCTTTTATATACAGAATGGATAAACAACAAAGTATTACTGTATATCACAGGGAGGTATATTCAAAATCTTATGATAAACCATAATGGAAAAGAATATGAATATAAAAAAAGAATGTGTATATATGTATAACAGAATCACTTCACTGTACAGCAGTAATTAACACATTGTAAATCAACTATACTTTAATAAAAAACACATTCATCTTAAATTAAGGTTATTAAAAATATGGAATATGATTTCCTTTTTATTTTTACATCATAATTCTTTCTCTAATCAATATTTTTTGTTTTAGGTCACTTTTCACATTGAACCATATAAGAATCGAGATGATAAAAACATGTACCAAAATATCAGATACATTATAGACAAGTGAGTTTCTTCTGTCCTATAATTACTGTTATATGATCCAATGATAATTACTGTTATAAGTATGTTTATAGTTGAGAGATTTGAATGACTTACAGTATGACATATTAAAATTAGTTTAAACTAATTTTGTAATGAATACTGCAATCATTTTAAAGAACATTTCTGAATTTCCTTATAATTCACTTTCTGTATGAATAGTTACAGTAAAAACAGGAACCTGTTTTATGTGTATATTCGACTATGATTTCTGTCATCTGACATTTAAATTAGTATTCTGCAAATCATATGAATATAGAGTTGTCTTTTTAAAAGCAAGTTCAGAGTATGAAATGTGAACTGCTTTTGCAATTTTGAATTGCTATTAGATATGGCAGATCCACATCTAATATTTTCATTTAGTATGATTACAAGGAAAGAATTTATTAATACAGTTTCATTTTGTTTAAGGGTTTACTAATAACAGTCTGTGACAGCTGCCATATTCTTACAAAAAACATGTCAGCAACAGTGGGACATTTATCACTTATACAAAAAACAAAAACAGTATCTTCATGTAGAAAATGGGCTTTTTATTGTGTTAGTCATCATTTCTAAACCTCAGTATAATTTCTTGTTTGTTAATGTTTTAATGTATCCAGTATCTCATTCTTCAATGTGTAAAATTAAAAATGCATTTTTAATGTTTACACTTATATAGCTAATTCCCCAGAGGTGAACAGTGTGCTTAAACTGCACTGATTACCTTCATTTTCAATACATAAACATTGTCTATTGCAACTGAGTTATGAATATTCATTTTGCTTTCATATATGTTTGTATTCTAGATATGGAAATCATCCTGCCTTTTACAGGTACAAGACTAAGAATGGCAGTGCTCTTCCACTGTTTTATGTCTATGATTCCTATATCACAACAGCTGAAAAATGGGCCAATCTGTTAACCAGCTCAGGGTCTCAGAGCATTCGCAACTCTCCTTATGATGCATTGTTTATTGCACTTCTAGTAGAAAAAAAGCATAGATATGAAATTCTTCGAGGTGGTTTTGATGGAATTTATACGTATTTTGCCACAAATGGCTTTACTTATGGCTCATCCTATGAGAACTGGGCTAAGCTAAAATTTTTTTGTGATCAGTTCGACCTAATGTTCATCCCAAGTGTGGGCCCAGGATACATAGATACCAGCATCCGTCCGTGGAACAGTCAAAACACTCGCAACCGAGTCAATGGGAAATATTATGAGGATGCTCTGAGTGCTGCACTCCAAGCCCACCCCAGTATAATTTCCATCACCTCTTTTAATGAGTGGCATGAAGGAACTCAGATTGAAAAAGCTGTTCCCAAAAGAATCAGTAATACTGTGTACCTGGATTACCGGCCTCATAAACCAAGTCTTTATCTAGATCTAACTCGTAAGTGGTCTGAAAAATACAGTAAGGAAAGAGCAACTTATGCATTCGATCACCAGCTACCTGTTTCTTAATGCATTGATTAAAGTTTAATAATTATAGATATCACCTAATTTCAATACATTCCTTTTGTTTTGAGTTATGGAAAGAAAACTATCAAAGTCAGTATGTACTATTATCTCTAATAAAAATAATTTGTATATTTTTAAAGGTAGTAATATTATCATTGCCACCTTTCACAATGGCGATGTTGCACTGAGAAAAGTTGTGCAAATAACATTCCTTGTGGCACAATTTGGTGAATTTCTGACTGGAATTGAAATCCTGCTTTATAGCTATTTTTGTTTCACAATAGGTAATTGCTTGTGTTATATAGAGTAGTTAGCACACAATTAAATCCTACTTGTATTCTGGGCCCAAAGAAAAAGGACTGTGTATATATTTGATATGTCTATTGAAGAACAAAGACCTAAAAGATAATGGACATGGTTCCTTTTTCATTTTTTTAATGATCCAGTCAACTTCATCATATTAGCATTCAGACTCTGGATAACTCTCCAATAACAATTCTTCAGAAAAATATCATATACCTTAAGCCTTACCTTACTGTGAACCATATTTTGTTAGGAAGGTCTGCTTTCTATAGTACAATATGTATCATCATTTGCAGATTTTTGGTTTCCTAGAGCTTGCTAGGTGTTTTGCATGTCTAATGTTTGTTTCTACATTATAAATTTCAGGCTTTAGAAGGCAAATCTTTTCATAAAGGTTAAGGATTGCTTCTCAGTTATTAAAAAAAAATAGCTGCTTTACAATTATGAAAATACAGTGCCTCAAATGTTATTTTAGGGTACCTTGTCAATCTTTAACTTATTTTATTCATATTTTTCAATTTAATATTAATCAGAGACCAACTGTTAGATAAGAAAAAGTTGATACTATCATTGGATTGCCTTCTTTTAAGATTTTAAACTGTTTTTACTAAAACTAATAGAGAAAATTTACTTACCATTTCAGATTTTAAGGATATGGAAATGAAAGTTCATTACTAAGTTTGACTTTTTATTAGGTATAACACTTAATGATGGAAATATTTAAGACTTTATTGTCTATAATATAACATCCCCATCTAAAAACATTATACTTTTATGTTACCTAACAGGTTAAAGAGTTGTGATCAATTGTCATAGTGTGACAAATTAATCATCTGTAAAAATGAATCTCTTTACTTTAAAAACTACAGAATAAAATACACTCTTATTATCGTTAATATTTGTAACTAGAACTATAGTAAAAGAATCTAATATATATGCTATTACATGAATTTTTTTTTAGATATTTAATTTGTTAAATGTAAGCAATAGGGAAATACTAAACAATACATATAAATATTCTGAATATATGGACATTCATTCAGAAACAAATTAGCAGTGGAATTTATCATAAAATAACTCATTAGACAATGAAATTTAATTTTAAGCAGTGCTTTTTAAGTTAACTATCATGTCTTTGAAAAGAAGCATGATTAATGTTAAACTTATTTATAACTGAGAATTTGCCATTTCTCAGAATGTTCAGACCATGGGAAACCAGTATAATAGTAATTAGTAATTCACCTTGTAGAGGAAATTACAAGAATAAATCACTATAATGTTACAACTAAGTATCTTCATAGGAACACTCATACAGATATAACCTGTGGATTTTTTTTTTCTTACATCCAGTTAGCCACTATATGTTATCTTAGGGATAAACTCTAAATATGGTATACTTAATAATATTTATAACATACCATATTTTATTAAAGTTTAGTTAGAGAGATGTCTGACACACAGGAATTTTTGTCATTGCTTATGTTGTATAGTTGAACCCATAATGACAATTTTATGAAATAGTTCTGAGATTACGAGAAAGTGTATAAAAACAAGGTCAGCAAATCCTCAACACGGACACCACCATTTCTCTCCTGCTCCCATTGCAGACATATAGATAATCTAGGACTGCAGAATTTCCCTCTGAGCTTTGTTCTAATGCACTACCCCAACCAGCCACTGACAGGTGGTTTCAAAGTAAGATAAAACAGAGTCTGTCTTCATTGCAGAAAGTTAATTAATTCTCAAGGGAAGAATGTTTGGAATCAGCTCTAATGATAGTTTACTGATTTATAACTATTTGAATATCATGTTTCTTTTCTCCTGTTCTTAAAAAAACAGTTATTAGAAGGAATTATCTCTAATAATTTTGTTATTCTTAGGGAAGAACGCTTTCAAAATCTTCCTCAGGTATTCATTACAGCTGCCTTTACCATTTGACTTATAACAAGTTTAGATTGCATAATCACAAGAAATCAATTCTTTGCTTTTAATTCAATAAACTAAAGTAACTGTTAAAGAAAAAACAGTGTAATATATGCAATGCATGAATCAAAATGAATTATTTTATGGTTTAATCAGTCTAATTGTTTTGACTGTATAGAAATCAAATCTTTTACTACTCTCTTTAAGGACTGATATTGTCAAAAACTGCTGTAATTGATGTTGATCTCAGCTGTATATTAACTTTTTTGTTTTAAGAGTAGTTTAAAAATGACTATTTTGTTACATGAAGTAGTTAACTTTCACCTAATAAAAGCATACAGGGAATAAATTGTATCTTAGATATAAAAATCTGTTTTTTTATGAAATGTTTAATTTCTGATTAACAGTTCAAAAGTAGTAGTCAGTCGCCACTCTATATATCTTCTTTATTTGAAATATACAGCATTTAAAAAGTAGATATCTTTTAACTGTACTTTTAAAATCTGTGAATTTGTGTTATACACACAAAAATATGAATTTTTTTAATTTGGAAGATGGTTTATTTTTTTATTCTTCGGGCATAATCATATATGAGCTCCAACATCCTTTAGAAAATTGATCTTACCCTAAAACAGCAAAAGTAACAAGCCACTAGAGAACCTACCAAGTTCATAACCAAGCCCTTTTTGAAACTGATCACAGTTATTCAATTTAAACATAGTGACTGCTCCTAAACTCTATAGTGCCTACAGAAGCAGTCCTTAAAAGTCTTTATCTAAATTTTGAATTAAGGTCGAACACTCTCATGTCCCATAGTGTAGAAGCAATACTTTATTTACGACCAGCAAATTTTATTTTTATAAATATTTACAATTTCAAAAAGAAAAATTGAGCCAAAAATAGATTTTTGGCTCAGCTATTCCTTTTTTTAAAAAAAAGTACTGTAAATTTAAATGTACTTTAAATTTAAATTATATACTGACTGTTATATATCCACATAAAGGCTAAATGTTATAGTGTGCTTAATACAAGATTATTATCCTTCAGAATGCAGGTACTACTTTGGCTTACTTACAGAGTCATCCTTAGTCAAGTCAAAGAACTTAGCGGTAGTGCTATTATATTCCCAACTATTAATGAAGGGGGGAACATTTTTCAATGTTACTAGATTTTGTTGTTGTAATTACCATTTATTATATCAAAAGAAAAAATAATTTAAGACCTAATAAGCAAATAATCATAGATCTAAAATTTACTGAAGTCAAAACATAGTGGTACTTTTTATATTGTGTGTTCTAAACTTCATTTAAAGCATCTTATATATTGAAGTTCAAATTTCTCATTTATATAACCTTAAATGTAACCATAAAGTTAAAAAGCCTTAGAGTCTATCTCATTGAAATAATTATTTCATGAAACAAAATAATGATGTACCATGGTAGTGATAATTCTGTATACAATTCAACTTATACTATATGATTGTATTGTCATGCTTTTGTGTTTTTACTTTAGATTTTTTTAATTAATTTTTATTGGAGTATGGTTGCTTTACAATGTTGTGTTAGCCTCCACTGCACAACAGAATGAATCAGCCATACAAATACAGATATCTCCTACTTTAGATTTTTAACCTGTTTAAAAAGTCAAAACAACAATCATTATAAACAACACAAAGTGGCAGTCTTCTGCTACTCAGTAGCATTTAAAATACATTAATTATGTCCATGCATAAAAGTATTTTTCAGTCCATTTTATAAAAGCCATTTTCAAAGCACTATATATCACCATGTTAATTTGATTATAGTATCTAACAATGTGACTTTTATACGGATCTTGAAAATATCATATGCAAAAGAGAAAAATAGAAGAAATTCATTTGTAATACATGCAGTACCTTTTAGAAATGTATATGTTTGAACACAGTCACCTAAGAATAGCAGCCACACTTTTTTTAGTTTATACACACTAAATTTATATTTGAGTACTGCTGTTCTATATATCGTTAATTACCCAAATGTATTATCCATATGGCAGACTATTAAGCCATTACTATTAAAATTGTGCAGTCCAGTCTGGCTTCATGCAAAAAGTCAACTGCAAATCTGATAGCTAAATTCTTACTTGAAAATTTGCTGCATTGTTATATTTAAAGTACATTCTTGAAAATTATGCTCTTGGCTTTTTAGGTATCTTGTAAGAACAATATTTAGTGACAGTCATTATATGAACAGTAGTTGAGCTGAAATTCTGTTTTATTTTTCCTCATGAGTGTTTGTAGCTAAAGGCTTAATTTAATCCTCAAATAAAATATTCCATTAATGCACATTATTTTCTCATTTCATTTTTTTACTTGAGTCATTCTTAAATAAAATTTAGGTAGTGTTTTCTCCTATAAGAATATATGCATGCTGATTCTTTGCAAAAAGGATTTGACATATTTTTCATAAGAAACTGTTACAAAATTAATATATATAAACGAATGACAGAATTTTGAAAAGGAACATACATATATGATACTAGCATATATGGTTGACTACACATTTGGTATTGAGAGCTTCTGAGTAGCTAATGCAAGATGTTATGGCTCTTGTTGCCAGAAAAGAAGCACCTCCTTTCCTATGCAAGGCAAACTTTGCCTTGTCAATACATTTTAAAATACATTTCTCAAATAGGCGTTATACCTAGGGTCAAAAATGCAGAAACCTATAGGAGACTGTCAGGCAATATAAGTAAATGCATCAGGTTTAAACCCTACAGAGTCAGAGCAACTGTGGACAACTGTCTTCTAATAAGAGTAGTTGCTAACAGCTCCTGTCAGTGTTGCCCCTTCTGTAGCTTGGGTCCCTAAAACGAGGAAGTATGTATGCCTGCGTGTTTGTAAATTTTTCTAATTATAACATGCTGGCAGATACTGCAAAAGATTTTTAAAATACTTGCTGGTTGGCTCAGTTCATTGGTCATTAGTTTGTGACTGCTGATGCAAAGAATGTAAAACTAGATTATGAAAAATGTCCTGAATGTTTTATAACACTCAAGGGGATTTCATATGACTAGTTATTGTGATGATTATTGGATATATTCCAAGTATGAAACAATAAAACACAAGTCAGTGAAAGTAAATCCATGTGGCTCTGATGATGTGATAGCTTTCCCCAGGTCTTATCTCAGAATAAGATAAGAAATCAGAAATTAAAGCACCAAAAAAGTGAGTTAGGTGCCTATCTCTCCGCCAGTCTTCTCTATTATTCCTCCTAATTTGACTTTTGAATAGCTGATTTGAATTAATTCTCACTGAGAGGGACTTGGAATGCTTTTTATTCTGTTGCTTTTTAGATATGGATCCATTGTTGAAGCCTGGCAAGTAGGTAGAAAAAAAACTGTAGGTAATTGTGTTTAATTCTAGTCTCCACTTCTGCAACCTACTTTCTGTCCTTTTGCTGCCTGCCTGCCTGCCTCTGCCTATCTGCCCACTATTCAGCCTTCCTATCTCTCTTAGTCTCAACTCACCTGCCTTTCTTATCTGCTTTGTTTCAAAAAGGATGTTAGTGATTTGTTAGAATACATAACATGTAACAATATAGTCTTAAAAGGAGAGCAAGAATAAAAATGCACCTATTGAGCCCAGCATTAAATAAAAACTGAATAATGTGGTAAATACACTGCTATACTGGTGGTCACAAATTTAAAATCCAAGCTTTGAGTAGCCAGTATGAAAAATAACATCTCATCATGTACACATTGTGCATTGTCCATAGTATAAGATAGAAATAAATTTCTCAAGAAAAGTATAGCTGCTTTGCTATTAAGAGAAGAATTTCTTCTGAGGAGTCTCATAAAGAGGATACTAATAATATAATACAATAAAGATTATATTAATCTTTTTATGGCTGAGTAATATTCCATTGTATATATCTTAATAATGAGTGTAGTGGTGAAGGGGATATACATTTAAGTCAGGTGCTAGCTTCTTTTAAGATACTTACATTTTTTAACTTATAAAGCATTATGTTTTATGTGATACAGTTTACATTTTTGGATTCCTTATGTCTAATCAGCTATATCCATGACAGAGCTTTTCTCATAAATAATCAAAATGAAAAGCAACTGAGTCAAATACAGATTAGTTCCAGAAAGGAAAATGAAATTAACTATATAGCTCAGAATTTTATATAGAAAAAGATTTACATTTGCTGAATTGGTAGTATATTAACCATAGCTCACCATTCATTAACAAAAAATAAACCAGAACGTTTACTATAAATTGATCTGTCCAGTTTCCGTATCTTTAAAAGGAGGGGATTGGATTGGATGATGGCTCAGATTGCTAATCAGCACTAAAATTATTTTTATACTAATGTTATTAACAGCATCAAAAGAAAAAAAAGTCTGCATTTCTATAATTAAGACAAAAATCTGCCGGGGGTCAGGGGGAAAAATTCTATAAGATTATACCAACCTTAAAATTAACATTTGTCATCCACTCTATATTTTATTACTCTAATCTCTTCCTTTCAGATCACATTGTTGTGAATATTAAATATGTTAATACAAATAAAGTGCCTAAAACAGCCCTGAAACATGGTAATGTTCAACAAATGTTGGCCATTACTGTCATTTTTATACTCAAAAGAGGAACAACCCAAATGTCCTTCAGTGGGTAAAAGCATAAATTAACCTGGTACATTCATACAGTATTGCTTGGTAATAATAAGTAACAAAACACTGATACATACAACCACATGGATGAATCTCAAATGCATTATGTTAAGTAAAAGAAGTCAGCATCCAAGGATTATGTACTGTATGATTCTATTTATATGACATTCTGGAAAAGGCAGAACTACAGATTAGTAGCCACTAAGGTTTAGGAGTGAGGGAACTATTCTGTATCCTGACTGAGGTCGTGATTACCTGAGTCTGTACATCTGCCAAAATTCAAAGCTATACAACTCCCCCACCAGCATACCCAAAACAACAAATGAATTTTCTGTATATTAATATTTTTAAAAACCCACAATGTGGTATTACTACACACTGATACAAATGGCTAAAATTAAAAGGACTGACAATGCTAAAGCTCTCATACTTTTCTGGTGTTAGTATAAAACACTTCACCTACTTTCAAAAACCATTTGGCATTTTCTTGTTAAGTTAATCATTATCTTTACCATATGACCAACAATTCCTCTTCCACTAGTAGTAGACTTTCTCATCTTCCCTCCTCATTCTCTCCATTCATGACACTGTCATTCATGCCACACAACCAGAAACCTAAGGTCATTCTTTGCCTTATCACACTTTCTCATGCTCTAAATCCCATCAACCATTAAGTACTACTTCCTTTTTTTCCCTAGCTATTTCCTAAATATTTTTGCTATTCTGTGTGTACTGTTTCTGATCATATCCAGGACATCATAATTTTTCACTTGGCCTATTATATATTCTCAATTAGTTTATATACTTACAGTATTGTCTAACTCAAATCAACCTCTAGACTCAGAGTCTAGGCCATTCTCTTGCTTCAAATTATGTAAGTGACTCCAAATTGCCTGCCTACAGAAGAAAGCACAAACTTCTTCTCAAGGTATACAAGATGTCCCATTACTGTCCTGTACCTAAAATGACAGTCTTCTCTCCTCTTTTTTTTTCCTCAGAATTTCTGCTACAGTAATATTATCCCTCAGATTATACTTCAGAGGGATAACCAAAACTTATAACCTCATGAAGACTTGGATTCTTGTGGGTTTTGTTTTTTTTTTTTTAAGTGATGTCTTTCCCATTGTTCCTCACTTAGTTTACTCCTACTGGAAAGAGGATGAGAATGGGACAGAAAGGTAAAGGAAAAAAAGGAAATATAAATATTTCTAACAAGAATCTAATGTGTATCAAACACTGTTAAGTGCTGTCCATGTTATTTCACAGAATACTCATCCAACATTCTGAGGTAGCTTTTGTTTATTTTATACTTAAGAAAACTATATGTACCGAAATTGCCAATGTCCCACAGTTGAGTAGACATAGAGCTGAGAAAACTATGCCATTCTACTATAGTGTCAACTTATGTGGTAATATTTCCCTACACCCAAGGTTTTTCCTACACTCATACAGGTTAGGCAAAGTACACTTCTATTCTAGCACCTGCTACTTTGTTTTGAGATAAGTTTCATACATGAGTATCTTTCTTTCTACTATAAGCACATTGAGCGTAGGAAATATCTTTGTTTTAATTTCTTTTAAGAATATAAAATACATATAGAAAAGAGAATATAGAAGTTTCTTTAAAAAAATACAGTCATAGATCCAACACTAAATTTAATGAAATGCAGCATTCCCTGGAACTTTGAAGCCTGGCCCTAATTAGTGAGTGTGTCTTTTCCACCTTTATATTCCCAGTGCCCGGCACAGAGCAGGTGTGAATTAAACATTTCTTGAACTGAAGATAGATCATATGAAGCTTTGCATATACAAAACAATGTGTTACACAAGATTTCTGTTCATGACATTTCTTATTGTTATTCTATTACCCTTGGGCTACTTGCAAGAAAACTGTAGACGTCTTCCATGACGTCTCCCCATGTACCTGGCCGTGTGGATGACAGGGTCTTGGTGCTCCAGCCGGGTGTCAGGCCTGAGCCTCTGAGGTGAGAGAGTGAGTTCAGGACATTGGTCCACAAGAGACCACCCAGCTCCATGTAATATCAAACGGTGAAAGATCTCCCAGAGATCTCCATCTCAACGCTAACACCCAGCTCCACTCAATGACCAGCAAGCTACAGTGATGGACACCCTATGCCAAACAACTAGCAAGACAGGAACACAACCACACCCATTAGCAGAGAGGCTGCCTAAAATCATACTAAGTTCGCAGACATCCCAAAACACAACACTGGATGCGGTCCTACCCAACAGAAAGACAAGATCCAGCCTCATCCACCAGAACACAGGCACCAATCCCCTCCACCAGGAAGCCTACACAACCCACTGAACCAAACTTACTCACTGGGGGCAGACAACAAAAACAATGGGAACTACGAACCTGCAGCCTGTGAAAAGGAGACCACAAACACAGTAAGTTAAGCAAAATGAGAAGACAGAGAAATACACAGAAGATGAAGGAGCAAGGTAAAAACCCACCAGACCAAAAATATGAAGAGGAAATAGGCAGTCTACCTGAAAAAGAATTCAGAATAATGGTAGTAAAGATGATCCAAAATCTTGGAAATAGAATGGAGAAAATACAAGAAACTTTTAACAAGGACCTAGAAGAACTAAAGAGCAAACAAACAATGATGAACAACACAATAAATGAAATTAAAAATACTCTAGAAGGGATCAATAGCAGAATAACTGAGGCAGAAGAACAGATAAGTGACCTGGAAGATAAAATAGTGGAAATAACAACTGCAGAGCAGAATAAAGAAAAAAGAATGAAAACAATAGAAGACAGACTTAGAGACCTCTGAGACAACAATAAACACACCAACATTCGAATTATAGGGGTCACAGAAGAAGAAGAAAAAAAGAAATGGACTGAGAAAATATTTGAAGAGATTATAGTTGAAAATTTCCGTAATATGGGAAGGAAAATAGTCAAGTCCAGCAAGTGCACAGAGTCCCATACAAGATAAATCCAAGGAGAAAAACACAAAGACACATGCTAATCAAGCTATCAAAAATTAAATACAAAGAAAAAAATTTTAAAGCAGCAAGGGAAAAGCAGCAAATAATATACAAGGGAATCCCCATAAGGTTAACAGCTGATCTTTCAGCAGAAACTCTGCAAGCCAGAAGGGAGTGGCAGGACATATTTAAAGTGATGAAAGGGAAAAACCTACAACCAAGATTACTCTACCCAGCAAGGATCTCATTGAGATTTTACGGAGAAATTAAAACCTTTACAGACAAGCAAAAGCTAAGAGAATTCAGCAACACCAAACCAGCTTTACAACAAATGCTAAAGGAACTTCTCTAGAAAGAAAGCGTAGGAGAAGGAAAAGACCTACAATAACAAATCCCTCAAAATTGAGAAAATTGTAATAGGAACATACATATCAATAATTACCTTAAATGTAAATGGATGAAATGCTCCCACCAAAAGACACAGATTGGCTGAATGTATACAAAACTAAGACCCATATATATGCTGTCTTCAAGAGACCCACTTCAGACCTAGGCACACATACAGACTGAAAGTGAGGGATGGAAAAAGATATTCCTTGCAAATGGAAATCAAATGAAAGCTGGAGTAGCAATTCTCATATCAGACAAAATAGACTTTAAAATAAAGACTATTACAAGAGACAAAGAAAGACACTACATAATGATCAAGGGATCAATCCAAGAAGAAGATATAACAATTGTAAATATATTTGCACCCAACATACGAGCACCTCAATACATAAGGCAAATGCTAACAGCCATAAAAGGGGAAATCAACAGTAACACAATCATAGTCGGGGATGTTAACACTCCACTTTCACCAAAGGACAGGTTATCCAAAATGAAAATAAATAAGGAAACACAAGCTTTAAATGACACATTAAACAAGACGGACTTAATTGATATTTATAGGACATTCCATCCAAAAACAACAGAATACACTTTCTTCTCAAGTGCTCATGGAACATTCTCCAGGATAGATCGTATCTTGGGTCACAAATCAAGTCTTGGTAAATTTAAGCAAACTGAAATCATATCAAGTATCTTTTCTGACCACATGCTATGAGACTAGATATCAATTATAGGAAAAAAACTAAAAAATACAAACACATGGAGGCTAAACAATACACTACTTAATAACCAAGAGATCATTGAAGAAATCAAAGAGGAAATCAAAGAATACCTAGAAACAAATGACAATGAAAGCACGATGACCCAAAACCTATGGGATGCAGCAAAAGCAGTTCTAAGAGGGAAGTTTATAGCAATACAATCCTACCTCAAGAAACAAGAAAAATCTCAAATAAACAACCTAACCTTACACTTAAAGCAATTAGAGAAAGAACAAAAAAACCCCAAAGTTAGCAGAAGGAAAGAAATCATAAAGAACAGATAAGAAATAAATGGAAAATAAATGAAGGAAACAGTAGAAAAGATCAATTAAACTAAAAGCTGGTTCTTTGAGAAGATAAACAAAATTGACAAACCATTAGCCAGAGTCATCAAGAAAAAAAGGGAGAAGACTCAAATCAATAGAATTAGAAATGAAAAAGAAGTAACTGACACTGCAGAAATACAAAGGATCATGAGAGATTACTAAAAGCAATGATATGCCAATAAAATGGACAACCTGGAAGAAATGGAAAAATTCTTAGAAAAGCACAACCTTGAGACTGAACCAGGAAGAAATAGAAAATATAAACAGACCAATCACAAGCACCAAAATTGAGACTGTGATTAAAAATCTTCCAAAAAACAAAAGCCCAGGCCCAGATGGCTTCAAAGGCGATTCTATCAAACATTTATAAAAGACAAACATTTAGAGAAGAGCTAACACCTATCCTTCTCAAACTCTTCCAAGATATAGCAGAGGGAGGAACACTCCCAAACTCATTCTACGAGGCCACCATCACCATGATACCAAAACCAGACAAAGATGTCACAAAGAAAGAAAATTACAGCCCAATATCACTGATGAACATAGATGCAAAAATCATCAATACTAGCAAACAGAATCCAACAGCACATTAAAAGGATCATACCCCGTGTTCAAGTGGTGTTTATCCCAGGAATGCAAGAATTTTTCAGTATATTCAAATAAATCAATGTGACACACCATATTAACAAATTGAAGGAGAAAAAACATATGATCATCTCAATAGATGCAGAAAAAACTTTTGACAAAATTGAACACCCATTTCTGATAAAAACCATCCAGAAAGTAGGCAAAGAGGGAACTTACCTCAACATAATAAAGGCCATATATGACAAACCCACAGCCAACATTGTTCTCAATGGTGAAAAATTGAAACCATTTTCTCTAAGATCAAGAACAAGACAATGATGTCCTCTCTCACCAGTATTATTCAACACAGTTGCAGGAGTATTAGCCACAACAATCAGAGAAAAAAAGAAATAAAAGGAATCCAAATCAGAAAAGAAGTAAAGCTGTTACTGTTTGCAGATGACATCATATTATACATAGAGAATCCTAAAGATGCTACCAGAAAATGACTAGAACTAATCAATGAATTTGGTAAAGTAGCAGGATACAAAATTAATTCACAAAAATCTCTTGCATTCCTATACACCTATGCCAAAAAATCTGAAAGGGAAATTAAGGAAACACTCCCATTTACCATTGCAACAAAAAGAATAAAATACCTAGGAATAAACCTACCTAAGGAGACAATAGACCTGTATGCAGAAAACTATAAGACACTGATGAAAGAAATTAAAGGTGATACAAACAGATGGAGAGATATACCATGTTCTTAGATTGGAAGAATCAACATTGTGAAAATGACTATACTACCCCAAGCAATCTACAGATTCAATGCAATCCCTATCAAACTACCACTGGCATTTTTCACAGAACTAGGACAAAACTTTTCACAATTTGTATGGAAACACAAAAGACCCCGAATAGCCAAAGCAATCTTGACAAAGAAAAACGGAGCTGGAGGAATCAGGCTCCCAGACTTCAGACTATACCTCAAAGCTACAGTAATCAAGACAGTATGGTACTGGCACAAAAACAGAATATAGATCAATGGAACAGGACAGAAAGCCCAGAGATAAAACCACGCACATATGGTCACCTTATTTTTGATAAAGGAGGCAAGAATATACAATGGAGAAATGACAGCCTCTTCAGTAAGTGGTGCTGGGAAAACTGGATAGCTACCTGTAAAAGAATGAAATTGGAACACTCCCTAACTCCATACACAAAAATAAACTCAACATGGATTAAAGACCTAAATGTAAGGCCAGACACTATCAAACTCTTAGAGGAAAACATAGGCAGAACACTCTATGACATAAATCACAGCAAGATCCTTATAGACCCACCTCTTAGAGAAATGTAAATAAAAACAATAAACAAATGGAACCTAATGAAATT
This sequence comes from Monodon monoceros, assembly GCF_005190385.1. NCBI lineage: Eukaryota > Metazoa > Chordata > Mammalia > Artiodactyla > Monodontidae > Monodon > Monodon monoceros. The sequence goes on from NW_021703771.1 coordinate 27,461,960, forward strand.
TTAAAGCTTTTGCACAGAAAGGAAACCATAAACAAGACCAAAAGACAACCCTCAGATTGGGAGAAAATATTTGCAAATGAAGCAACTGACAAAGGATTAACCTCTAAAATTTACAAGCGGCTCATGCAGCTCAATATCAAAAAAAAAAACAACCCAATCCAAAAATGGGCAGAAGACCTAAATAGACATTTCTCCAAAGAAGATATACAGATTGCCAACAAACACATGAAAGGATGCTCAACATCACTAATCATTAGAGAAATTCAAATCAAAACTACAATGAGGCATCACCTCACATCCGTCGGTCAGAATGGCCATCATCAAACAGTCTATAAACAATAAATGCTGGAGAGGGTGTGGAGAAAAGGGAACCCTCTTGCACTGTTGGTGGGAATGTAAATTGATACACCCACTATGGAGAACAGTATGGAGGTTCCTTAAAAATCTAAAAATAGAAATACCATATGAACCAGCAATCCCACTACTGGGCATATACCCTGAGAAAATCAGAATTCGAAAAGACTCATGTACCACAATGTTCATTGCAGCTCTATTTACAAAAGCCAGGACATGGAAGCAACCTAAGTGTCCATCGACAGATGAATGGATAAAGACGATGTGGCACATATATACAATGGAATATTACTCAGCCATAACAAGAAACGAAATTGAGTTATTTGTAGTGAGGTGTATGGACCTAGAGACTGTCATACAATGTGAAGTAAGTCAGAAAGAGAAAAATACCGTATGCTAACAAATATATATGGAATTTTTAAAAAAAAGGTTCTGAAAAACCTAGGGGCAGGATAGGAATAAAGATGCAGATGTAGAGAATGGACTTGAGGGCACGGGGAGGGGGAAGGGTAAGCTGGGACGATGTGAGAGAGTGTCATGGACTTATATGTAACTAAATAATATAAAATAGATAGCTAGTGGGAAGCAACCACATAGCACATGGAGATCAGCTCGGTGCTCCCACCCTCCCTGTCCCACCCAGAGGGGTGGGACAGGGAGGGTGGGAGGCAGACGGAAGAGGGAGGCAATAATGGGGATATATGTATAGCTGATTCACTTTGTTATAAAGCAGAAACTAACACACCACTGTAAAGCAATTATACTCTAATAAAGATGTTTAAAAAAATAATAAAATAAAATAAAAAGACTCTCCAGTAAGACAAAAAAAAAAGAATGGGTTAAAAAGTAAAATAGGTAGCTATTGGGAAGCAGATAGGGAGATCACCTCGGTGCTTTGTGTCCACCTAGAGGGGTGGGGGGGAAACGCAAGAGGGAGGAGATATATGTATCTGTATAGCTGATTCACTTTGTTATACAGCAGAAATTAACACACCATTGTAAAGCAATTATACTGCAATAAAGATGTTAAAAAAGAAAAAATACAGCTGTAGGTCTATTTCATAAGTTATTTTTAATGAGCCTTTTATACAAAGTCAAGTTTAGGGAAGTTCTGTAAAGCAAACAAAAACGCTAAACAAACAAAAAACTCCATTGCTTACATAATAGACTCTTGTGTTGATTTAACATATTAGTGGCAGAAATTCTAGATGTGTCCCAGTTTAACAGACTTTTAATCAGTCATTTATTCTCACAGTATAATGCTTGAGTCATAACTTCTAAGTCATTTGCATAATCCCTGTGCTTTTTCCACTAAATGTTTTGCTAAATTTAACACAGCTATTAAAACAGAGCATGAACCACAAATTTTTAAAAATACTGACATGCTTTTCAATCAATATTCAGATTTAGAAGATGAGTTGACTATTAACCTCATTTCTTCATTAATCATAATTCCTCATAGATCAATAAATCTTAAGAAGGACAGCAGAATTAATTCTTACTATTTGTGACAAAGCCCCACAAATATCTTTTGGAATATCTAGTAATCGTCTACAATGTGAGAATTGGGTTTAGCAGTTATCCTAGGAGACCACATGCTGGAGAAACCCTACAAATCTTGAAGAGATTGTTCACAGTCAAAATGTACACTCATTCTTAGATACATTTCATCCTTTCCCATTTCCTCAAACTTCCACTACCTTCTCTTCTGTCCAAACAATTTGTTATTTTGCTTCCTACTTAACTAAGAAAGTAGGAGCCATTGAAGATGACGCCCACTGAGCCATGCCCTTATAAAATCCCTTTCCCTTGTGTATGGGCAAGATCTATAACTTACCTCTAACAGAATAAGGCAAAGTTAATGGGCTATCATTCCTGTGATTATTAAATGGCAAAGGTGAAGGGATTTTGAGGATGTAATTGAGAATCCTAATCAGTTGACTTTAAGTTAATCGAAAGGTGGCAATCTTCAGTGGACTGACCTATTCAGGTGAGCCCTTTAAGAGAGGTCAAGAGGTTAGAGATAGAAGACAGAGGTATTTTCTTGCTGGCCTGAAGAAGCAAACCACTGTAAGTCTAAAGCTTCTAGGAAATGAAATTCCCCAACAACCAAGTGAGCTGAGAAGCGGACTCTGAACTTTATGTGTCTTCAGCACCAGCTGACACCTCGATTATAGCCCTGTGAGACCCTGAGCAGAAAAGCAGGTTAAGCCATGCCAGGTATCCTAACTCATGAAAACTGTGAGATAATAAAATATATGTTGTCTTAAGTTGCTAAATTTGTGATCATCTGTTACACAACAATAGAAAACTAATACACAATCAAAAGAAAATATGCCCAGTCTTCTAACACTGCACTCTCTTGCATGTATCATCTGTGCTCATAAGCTCTGTCAGCCCTTCTTTTAACTATGTGTAAACTGTCCTTGTTTTCATCTAAGGCTAATCTCTCCCTCTGGGTTCTAAACCCTATTTCCTCTTGTTTGCTCAAAGACATTCCTCTGACAATGGTCCTCTTTCACTCCTACATCATTAAATCTACCCCTTTCTAGTGAATCATTCCTATCAGCAAACAGTATCTGTTTTCTTCCGACTTCCAAAAGCATGCTCCCTCTGTGGTATTCTTTCCAACTATATAACCCCAGTCTAGTCATGAGAAAACACATCAGATGCACTCTAATTGAGGGGCATTCTGAAAAATACCTAACCAAAACTCCACAAAACTGTCAGGGACATGAAACAAGGGAAGACTGAGAAACTGTCATAGACCAGGGGAGACTAAGACAACACAGAAACGAAATGCAAATGGTATCTGGGACTGGATCCTGGAACGGTAAAAGGACATCACGGGAACAACTGCTGAAATCTGAATGAAGTCAGAAATAATCCATGTTACTTCTTAGCTTTAATACATATACCATTGGTGGTTCCTCACCTTCTTGAGGTCTTTACTCAAATATCATCTTCCCAGGGAGGCCTTCTTTGACTACTCTATTTTATTTTAGATTACACCCCCTATTTCCATTTAACAGACACATATAGTATGCTTACTTTTAGATAATGAGGAAATTATTTAAATGCAATATATCCATGTACAAGGAGTTCACAGATTAAAAGCAAAAGAATAATTTCTTCACAAGATATCAGTTGTTTCTGATTGCCCAGTGTCCCTTAACTCTCACTGATAAAAATTCCATGCTTTATATTTAAAGATCCACCCTGTATGGCCCTCATGGCATTATTAATCTCTATATTTTGGGGTTGGACATATGGTATCAACCGGCAAATGACTTTCCTCCCTTTGCTCCAGGGCTAGGCATGTGAACCAAGCTCAGCTGAGCTCTAATAATATAGACTTGGAACACTTCATAGATATATTTTGTCTAACATGGAAAGCTTCTGACAAAAAAAAAAAAAAAGGCAACACGTGGAAGGAAACAGCAAGAGGTTAAGAAACAGAGCCTTGATGGTGTATTTCGAACCTTCAAATTCTACCCTGAACCATGCCAGCCTTTTGGCTCCACTCCATTAGCCAGTAAACCTTTTGAATAAAGTTAATTTTAGTTGGATTTATTTCATGGAACTGAGAGAGTCCTGCTTAATACAACTGCATATAGTGTTATAAGTTTCAAAATTGAGGTAGATATGAAGAAGGCATTAGGAAGAAAAAGGCAATCGTCTCTGAAGGGTTACAGAAACATTTACAGAGGAGTCACTCTTAAGGTGTAAAGTCTAAGGGCTCAACATACAGGCAAGCAAGGGAAACACCTCACTGAATATCTGAGTTCTCACTGTGTGCCAAGCATTATCTTAAATACATTACATACATTATGAAATTGTCACCAGTTTCCTAATTGAGGAAGAAATCAATACCTTGCCCAAGTTTACATCTGATAACTGAATCATCAGCTGAATTCCACACTATGCCTTTCTTCATTTTTTTTTTTTAGGAAAACAAGTTTTATTATATGTAGGTTTTGAAATGTTTCCCATGTGTTCTGAGAACTCAAACTAATACACAATTTATTGTGGATTGGATTTCCTTACAAAGGGGTATAATTTGAGGCCTGAAATCATCTAACTTGGGTTAAGATTAACAATATACTAGAGACCAATGGGTAAAACAGAAATGTGGCTTAAGAAGATAAAAATAACTCTGAGTTTATTTTTTATAAAATCTTATTTTATAAGACTGTAAGTCTACTACCTGTGGGCTGCTAACTCCTGAGTGGAGCAGTGATTGCTGAGTACGTACAGTTATGTACAATTTCTTCTGGGAATCAAGTATTTCCCCTACTGTGGCTGAAACATTGAATCAGATAGTATTGGTGACAACTTCTTGGATGGGTTAGTGGATGGCCTCTCCATGAATACAACTTAGGCAAAGAAAAAAAAATTTGAGTCACATTAGTGTGATGCTTTTCAAATGCTTTATTTCTGAGTAGAAGTAGGGTATTTTTACAAAAAATATATATTAATTTCTATGGGGAAAAGTAAATATTTTTGAGGATGGATGAATAGTCCTATAAGAGCTGACAGTTTTAAGAGAACTTCAGATTTATTTGCTCACAAAATCTAGTAACATCTAACACCAATTGATATAGATTTTTTCTATATGCTACAGCTTCTTAAACTTTCCCTCTCATAAATACCCCTTATAAAATATTCATTTTATTCAAATAATATCTGCTTTTCTGCAGATGTGATTATAGTGCCATGTAGATGGATCTCAGTCATCTCTTTATCATTAATGAAACACCCCAAATTTTTCTTTAAGATCTCTCTCACTAATTGACACCGTTCTTTTGTTGCTTAGCATTTTTGCATCATACTTTATTAAGATAGCTGAGAAAATACTGATTTTTTTTTAATGATGCCCTGTAACACTTCAGTCTTTTTGAATTTTTAACTTCTGTAGGCATAAATCCAAGCATTTATAAGCTGAGATATTTCTTCTTTATTGTGCACAGATTTCCAAAAAGTCTAGAAAATATGTTTTTATTCACCATTTAGAAGCATCATGCCTTCTTAATGGTAATTACTGTGCTCTAGGAAATAAGTTATTATCTACTATGAATATGAAAAACCTATTTTACCTAACTAGCTTCAAGTGAGCTAACAATTCGTTAGTGGCACTTTCACTAAAAAAATTGATAAGCACTTTGGGAATAAGCTTAAATGCATTTTCAAACTCTAAAAACTTTCTCTTTTTATCTTTTACTTTCTTTCTCTTCATCCTTTCCTTGCTTTCTGCTTTTTCCCCTTCTTTCCTCTTCTTCCCTTCCTAGTTTCCTTCCTTCATTAAAGGAAAAAAAAAAAAGCTTAGTGTTACAAATGACATTTCTCCAGATCAGATTTCTTACAGACAGAACTATCAGGATCCAAAGTAGGATGCCGTCAGAACTACAGTGAGGTACCACCTCACACAGGTTAGAATGGCCATCATTACAAAGTCTACAAATAACAAATGCTGCAGAGGTTGTGGAGAAAAGGGAACCCTCCTATACTGTTGGTGGGAATCTAAGTTGGTGCAGCTACTATGGAAAACAGTATGGAGGTTCCTCAAAAAACTAAAAACAGAGTTGCCATATGATCTAGCAGTACCACCCCCAGGCATATATCTGGACAAAACTATAATTCAAAAATATACCTGCACCCCTATGTTCATAGCAGCACTATTCACAATAGCCAAGATGTGGAAGCAACCTAAATGTCTATTGACAGATGAATGGTTAAAGAAGATGTGGTACACATACAATGGAATACTACTCAGCCATAAAAAAGAATGTAATAATGCCATTTACAGCAACATGCATAGACCTAGAGATTATCATACTGAGTGAAGTTAAGTCAGCAAGAGGAAGACAAATATCATATGATATCACTTATATGTGGAATCTAAAAAAAATAAAATGAGCTTATCTACAAAACAGAAACAGACTCACAGACAGAACAGAGTTGTGGTTGCCACGGGGGAGGGGGAGGAGGGGAGGGATGGATTGGGAGTTTGGGATTAGCAGATGCAAACTATTATATATAGAATGGATAAACAACAAGGTCCCACTGTAGAGCACAGGGAACTATATTCAATATCCTGTGATAAACCATAATGGAAAAGAATATTAAAAATAATGTATATATGTGTATAACTAAATCACTTTGCTACACAGCAGATATTAACACATTGTAAATCAACTATGCTTCAATAAAAAAGTAGGATGACATATCTTTTAAAATTTTCTTTTCAATTCTTAAACTGTAAACACCAAAATAATTTTTACATTTTACAGTTTATAATCTACCTTGAACTTTATAGGCTATGAATGGTTTATTACATATTTTCATGAATTACAAACTCTAAATAAGATAATAGTTGAAATTGCATCACTCCCTACATATATTTTGATTCGAGCATGTCAGTTTATCATAGATAAGGACAGCATTTCCGGCTAACATTTTCTGAGTATCTATGGTTGTAACTTTAACTTTGTTGTCTCATTAACATTCAGAACATCCTGTGGGGTAAGGGAGCTATCTTTAACTCCATTTTTAGTTTCCTCATCCATAAAATGCAAATAATAGTAGCACATACCTCCTGGAGTTATATGCTATTAGTTGAAATAAGTGATACACAGTAGCCTACTTAGGATTGCAAAGCTAACTAGGGATAGGACCAGGATTTAAACCCAGAACTGTACAACTTTAGACCTTGTGTATTTAATTGTGCTATAATGCCATACTGAAAGCTAACTGCTGCTGGAAAGAACACCTTCCCCTAGCTCCTGTACTGCTCCCTCTCAACTGAACTGTAAGGAGGATGACAGAGCTTGGCTTACTTTCACTATGACTATGACTTCCCATGCTCCAATCACTCCACTTTACATTAAACCAAATCCAAGAAGGGTCTACATTTCAACTTAATCATCCATCTCTCCATAAGACAACATCATTACCACTAACACTGTGTCCTATATTCCTGTTTATGTTAGTCCCCCTGATAAGAAGTCCAAACCCCATATCCTTTCTCAATTTAGCTCCATATGGCACTGAACTTTTGTTATTCATGCTCCCATTCTTTCCTGTATTTGACAGACTCTAAGACAACCCTAGCTTTCCCAGCCTCCTGGTACTCAAGTTCTTGTGTAATCTGTTCCCCTTGAGTGTGGGTGGGGACTGTGACTTGATTCTAACCGATAGAATACTACAAAAACAACTAGACCTAGACATCACATCTGTGCTTATGAAATACAAGACTGTAGTGTCTGTTTTACTAGAAGACGCTCTCTCTTGCTGGTTTTGATGAAGCAAGCTGCCTCATTTGGAATATGTGGCAAAGAACTGAGGGTGACCTCCAGCTAACAGCCAGCAAGAAACTAAGGCTCTGAATCCATCAATCTGTAAGTCTGAATTCTGCCAACAATCACATGAGTTTGGAAGGGAATCCTTCCCCGGTCAAGTCTTAAGAGCATAGCTTTGGCTGACAGTTTGCAACCTTTCAGAGGGCCAGATTAACCATGTTTAGACTCCTGACCCACAGAAATTGGGAGATGACAAATCATTGCTTTAAGCTGCTACACTGTGATGTTATCCAACAATATGCAGCTAATACACGCTTGAATTCCCAACTCTGTCTGTGGCCTCTGGAATTCACTGAGGAAATAGAGGCCATCAGAAGAGAATTTCTACATCCATCAGCAAGTATTCCAATCTACCTATCTTTCTTTCTTGATTATTCAGCTGACTCTCCTATTAAAATGGACGAACTTACCATGCTCCTAAGATCTTCTGACTTGTGCCTTTGATTCAATTCCCTCTCTCCATCTCAAAGACTTTTCTCCTGTAATTATTTTTCCCTCACCATCATTAATTTTTCCCCTTTCTATTGGATAGTTCACATTTGCAAAGAAGTCCATGTATGATACTACCATCATAAAACCACAACAAAAACTTCCCTGGACTTATCTCTCATTAGTTACAGACCCTTGTTCCCTGATACAGGAAATATTTCAGAAGAGTTGTTTATACTCTCTTACCTACTTCTTCTGCTATTCTCTTTTGGATCCAATTAGTCTTTCTTTCCTCCCACTCCACTAAAAGTGCTCCTATATGGGTCCCTAATGACCTCCAAATTGACAAATTTCAGATGTAACTCCCAATCTCCATCTTATTCAAACCCTCTGCAGTGACACAGTTGATTTTCCTCCTCCTTGAAGCACTTGAAGGAACAATGACTGTTCCTTTTCAACACCTTGCTGTATCCTTCTGCCTTTCTTAATCATTAAATCTTACAATGCTCTGAGCTTTGTCCTTGCACATCTTCTCTTCTCTATCCACATCCCCTTCCTAGGCAACCTTGTCTAGTTCCATGGCTCTAAGTCTCATGGATATGTGTATCACTTCCCAAACTATATCTATAGCCCTGACTTTTCATCTGAACTCTAGGCTCATATATCTAATCTGCACTTGGATTTCTAACAGGTAACTCAAGTTTAACTTTTAAAAAATTGAACTCATACTTTCCTGCATCCCGCAAACATTTGCTTTCCCAGGAAGTGAAATCAGCATACTTCCTGTTCCTCATGCCAAAATCCTTGGAATCAATCTTGATTCCTCTCTTTATTTCCCATACCACACTCATTCCTTTGCAAAGAATCTGCCAATTCTATCTTCAAAATGTGTTCTCAATACGAAACTTTCTCATTCCATTTACTAAGACCACTTTGGCTCTAGCCACCATCTTTTTCTTCCCTGGCAGTACCTTCTCACACCTTTTTTTTTTTTTTTTTTTTTGGAACCTTACAGCTTATCCACCCCTTTGTAGCTGACTGAGTGATCCTTTATAATATGTTAAGGTACATTATGATATTTTATTTCTTAAAACCATCCAGTAGCTCCTTTCAACACTAGGAATAAAATCCAAAGTATACACAGTAGGCATGTAAGCCTGCATGATCTAGCCCTCCCTTCTGCCCTGCATTCTTCCCTCACTCTTCCCTTGTGCACTCCACCCCAGCCCCCACACAGACCTCTCGCTGTCCCTGGAGCACTCTGTACACTGCTGTACACTGTTGGTGGGAATGTAAGTTGGTGCATGCCTCAGGTTCCTCCTTCCTTGGTCCCTGCTCTTTCCCCTTCCTTGAATGATGCTCCACAAGATACCTGCAAGGCTCACTGCTACCCTCATTTTAAAAGACAAATATTATCTGATACCACGGATGTGTAAAGTTTAAAAATGGATGCACATGAACGTATTTCCAAAACCGAAATAGACCTACAGACATAGAAAACACACTTATGGTTACCAAAGGGGAAATGTGGCGGGGAGGGGTAAATTAGGAGTTTGGGATTAACATATACACACTAACATATATATATATATATATATATATGTAAAACAGATGATCAACCAGGACCCACTGTAGAGCACAGGAAACTCGACTCAACACTGTCCTTAACCTATATGGGAAAGGAATCCGAAAAAGAATGGATATATGTATATGTGTAACCGAATCACATTGCTGTACACCTAAAACAAACACAACATTGAAAATAAACTATACTCCCATATAAAATGAAAATCGAATTAGAAAAAAAACAAAAGAAATGCCTTCTATATTCTCCTCAGGCCTCGGGGACCTAGGCTGTGGTCACATCTCTGGAGCCTGAGCAGGCTGGGTCCCAAGGCTGTACCGTCGTGGGGCTGAGGGAGCTGGGGAGGATGTGCCAGCACACGAGACCCCCCTTGGACCTGGAGTGCCTCGTCCCCTGTAGAGGGCACCACAATCTCCAGATCCAGGCGGGCCCTCCTATGGCTAAAGCAGGCCAAGTACACCCAAGGATGGTGGACCCCCTGGGCTGGGAGAGCTCTGAAAAGTCCCCTGGGGTCCCCGTCTCCTGATGGTGGGCTTCCCACCTCCAGCCTTTTTTCTTAGAGTCGCCGCCCCACCTATGTCCGACAGGACCCTCAGGATCGAGGTGTTGCAGGTGTTGGGATGCGTCTGGGGATGGTGAAGTGTAACGGGGGAGAAGTAATGAGACACAAACGTTTGGATGTCTGTGCTGGCATATTCCACCTAATTTCCAACCCAGGAACACCACTTCAGCTAAGGCTCTGGTTGCTCCAGGAACCAAATCTGGACATGAAGAAATGCTGCTGCCCTGTGGCCACATCCCATAATGACAAGAGGAGATATGGGAACATATGTATATGTATAACTGATTCACTTTGTTATAAAGCAGAAACTAACACACCATTGTAAAGCAATTATACTCCAATAAAGATGTAAAAAAAAAAAAAAAAAAAGGAGGTCCAGAGACGGGCGCGAGCCGTGGCTAACAGCGCATACCCCAGAGACGGGCATGGAAAAACAAAACAACAACAACCAAAAAAACGGTGCTATGGACACTTCATATTCACAAGGCCTCAAGGAATGTCCTGGGGTGGGTAATTGCAAACGAATTCAAAACAGGGCCGACTTTCAAGACACCAGTTTCCACAGGTACATTTCATGGGCCCCTTCTGTCCAAAAAGGAACATAAAAACATCGCTATTAGAGAAATGCCAATCACAACTACAACGAGGTTATCTATCACCTCCCAACAGTCACAATGGCCATCATTTAAAGTCTACAAACAACACATGCTAGAGGGAACGTGGAGAAAAGGGAACCTCTTACAGTATTGGGGGGTGGGGTGGTGTAAGTTGGTAGAGCCACCATGGAGAAAAGTATGGAGTTTCCTTAGAAATTCCTCAAAATTCCTTCCCCGAGAATACTATGTAAAATAGCAGCCATATCTCTTTCTCCTCCCTTGCACTGCTTCATTTTTCTTCAAGGCTCTTTCACAAGAGACAAGGTTCCATAGCTGTATTTAGAGTCTGTCATCCTTTCTGGAATGTAAGTTCCGTGTCCTAGTGGGTCCTTTGTTTACTCACTGCTGTTTCACAATGCAGACAGGTTCACGGGGGAGAGATGAAGCATGAGCACATCAGCAAATCATGAAAATGAAAATATCAAAATATCACCACTGGTTGAGTTATAGAAAAGGCAATTTTCCATTAAAATGTTTGTATCTTGATGAAGAATTTGCTGTTATACAATAGATTCATCACCTATGTGCTATAATTTATTTGTAGCTATTTATGTGTAAATGACCTTATCACATTTCTGATGGGTTCATTTTTTTCCTTCTGGGCAATAGGGGGTTTTGTCTCCATTCTCCTTGTCCCTGACTACCATGATTCATTTAAAATAACCCTTCATTTAAATTTCATAGCGCGATTTATCCAGGCTTTTAAGAAATTCTCATCAATTGATCCTTTTCTTCTCCAGGATTTTCACTGAGGAAAAATAATTGGTTAGAACATTTTGTAAGATTCATTCCCTAATCAGTAATCCTCTAGTTAGCTTTGACCTTCCCCAGAAGGTGAAAAGATCAAAAAGATTTTTCAAAACTTTTTAAAGACTTTTTCTTTGTCCTGACTGGCAATACCTCTTACCTCCTTCCAACTTCCTCTTTATATGTGCCAATGTACCCATGAATGTTTCTGAAATTGTCACAAAGCTTTTCCTTTGCCTCCCATTTATTTTTCATTGTAAATATTACAAAAGACTTCTACTCACTTATTCTGAGTCTTTATTTGTTTAACATACTTCTCACACACCTGCCCATCCTCATAGGTTTAACACACAACTTGCCATTTAGTACCTAGGAATAGTGTCATGCTTCGACAGAGATGAGTCTATGCCAAACTTTCATAACCCATTGTACATAATCACAAAACTATCCCTTCATCGTACTCTTCCTTTTAAATGGCTTTCTCAAGTTCCCCCTAAAAATGAAGATGAGAGCCTCTTACTAAAAATGCTTCATTTTCAATGCGCCTGGACCGCTGACAAAATCAAATTTGTGCACACTATTGGTAAACTATACACACACAAATATAACTTTAGGATAAAGTTTTAAATTTGCAGAAAACAATCACTCTGTGCCTTCAAATTAGCATTTCTTCCATTCCTCTTCTCCATTTAGAATGTGTAGTTCTGTGCTTCTTGAATTTGAGGTTAAAACCTAAGAGTTCTTCTTAAATCTGCAAGTCATTTCCATGGAAACGCAGCGTGGTTTCTCAACTGTCAGCTTTCTCAAACTAGCACTTTCAGCTTATGAAGGATCCTCCACTGAAGTGTGACAATCTCTTCCACCTTTGTCGAGTAAGTAGGGAATACTGGAACAAGAAGGGATATTAGGGACGACTATACGATTAAATAGTATTTCCACAACTAAAAATAGAAGATAAAATCTCATCAATTAAAATTGGTGTTCTAAAAATGAATAATTACTCTCCTGCATACTCATCAAAAAGCAGTGCCAGAGAATCAAACACAGGAAGCATATTGATTTCTTTTTCCACAAAATATATTAGAAGAGCTGTGTCCTGCCTCTTCTACTGGCTGTCAAATCTACTTCACAAAGCAGAGGGGCTACTTTACACAGCATGGTCTCCTCCCCCAGTTGGGGGCTCCTGAGTCTGGTCAAGCACTGGGCTAAAACATAGAAACTGGTCATTGACAAAGCAGAGAGAAAAGTGGGCAACTGGGCCTGTGGATGGCACACACTGAGCAGGGCCCTGTTCTGTAGAAAGGACAGAAAGTGATGAGCTGGGCCTGGCTCCTGTTTCTCCTGGATAATGATGCCCCAAGGAGGAAGATCAAACACATGGATCCATGTACACATGAATTTCCTTTCAGGAGCACAGTCAGAAGCTCCCCAGTGGGGTCCCAGACCACAGAGTGAGCCTCTTCTCTCCATCTGATGACCGTACTGTTGTCTCAGACAGATCTGCCAAGATCAGATGCTGCTTCACACCTCCAACACGCCCTTCACCACAGAGCTCTGGAAAGGACAAGGGGTAAATCGGTGGTTTCCCCAATGTAGGTGTAACTCTAGCCTCTAGGATTTCCACTGCAAGTCCCCCAGAGGACCTCTAGATATACAAAAGGGTTGTTTGGGGTCTTCTTCTGGATCAGTTCCAAAACAAGCAAAGAAGAAAGAATTCAGCATGATTGTTTCACTGTAGCCAGAATTCTGCTAGCAAAATTGAGTGGCAAATTGAGACCATGAGTCCAAATAACCAAGACAAAAACAGGTCTTTAAATAAAAGTTCGTTATCAGTTCTTACTTTAGGAGTTTCTTTGAACATTCCTTGAGCCTGAAATGTACCTACTTGGTTATACTGTTTTTTGATTTCTTCGTATTAATGAAAAAAGTGAAATGTTCAATTAACATAGAAAGTTTTCTTTCTGGGCATTGGTTGATTGAAATTTGGCTTCGTTTACTACGTTACCCAGAGAGTAGTCTCCTCTCTCCTTCCCCTATGCCCCTCCTTCTCCTCCTTCACATTCTTCCATCCCTACACTTCCTCCTCATCTTTCCAAATCTTTTTGGTCATTCTTTGTCACCTTGTGTTTTTTTTAATTTGTTTTTTTATTTTTTTTTAATGTTTATAGAGTTGAGCATGAAGAAGTTATCTTGATTTTTTTCCCTCATTGTCTAGTCTCTGTTTTCTCCAAGCTATTTTTTCACTCAGTTTTTGTGTTCCTTTTTGGCCTTGTCTTTCATATTAAATGCACTCCTTAAATGTCAGATTACCCTTGGCTGTCCACTCATATCACATAATGGGCAATAAAAACCTGATAGGAATATCTAAGTAGGACATATTGAGTATATTTTTAATGTGAGATGTTCATCCGGACCATTTACTGAGAAACTTCCTGTCAGTATGATTTGGTTTTTCCTATGATCCAGGCTACTTGGAAAAGATTCTTTCAACCACCTGCGCCTAGCTGCTAGCATTCTAGGCGCCAAGTGTGAAGAAAGTTGGAGGACTCAACAATCAGTGTGTACATTTTTACTTCCTCCCTCTTTTCTATATGGATCCCAGCTTTCACCTTGGTCTGCTGTCCCCCAGTCCAGAAACCCTCAGTTTGACCCAATCCAAAAACTTAAAACTTCAATCACTATCTGGATAAAGGAAGATTCATTGCCCGGTTGCAAGAGTGGGAAGGTATGCAGAGGTCTACCAGTACCTGAAGAGATTTTCAGTCAGCCTTGGATAGCCCTATTTTCACCCTATTTCCAGAGTCAACTATTAAATTCTGGAGCCTTTTGAAGTTTCCGTGGTATAAATATAATTGTTCCTCTGCTTTCCCCACTGTTAGCTTTGGGTTCAGTTTTCTTGGGTGTACCAAGTCAGTCCCTCCTTGTGCCTCTGCTTTCCAGCTTCCAAATTTTGTTGCCTGTTCTCATTGTTTCTGTCATTTTCTACCTTATAAACATTATTTTGATGTCATTTAATGGGATTTTAGGAAGGAGCAGAACATAATGCATATATTCAATGTGTCATCATGTGCAGTTTTATTCTTTATTTTGCTGCTACTATATAGAATCTAGTAATCTATAATCCTTAACGTGACCTGGAAAAGCCTATGGAGATCAGATACTCTCCCTTGTTTCACAGATGGAAAGCCTAACCTGAAGGAGGTTAATAGCCAGTAGGTAGTCTATCAGAGTAGATTTGGGATTTGGACATGGGTCTTTTGACATTGAAATTTCAGCTTTCAGAATCTCATAATTTTAAAAGAAGACCCTATAAATGATCTCATGCAAACCCTTATATTATAAACCAAATACCAGAAGAGCTAAGAGACTTATACCTGGACAGACTGCCAGGTAGAACTAGGGTCTCTTGACAACCAATCCATATTGTCACAACTGCTTTTCAGGATATTTTCTTCAAAGTTAGTAAAGATGGATTTGGAAGAGAAACTAGACATGGTTTATGTTTTAGAAAGTAAATGGTATCTGTGGTTTGGAGTTCCCCTTGAGTCTCTAAAGTTAGTAAGACTGGTTGAGTCAATACTGGTGTTAGCCCTTAGCAAAGTTCTGGTAAGGTTCATTTCCATTGCAAGAAGACCACTCAGAAATAGTTGGATTATTCAGAACTCACACAAATCATGAGATAGTAGAGATGATTTAACATCAAAGGTTTTGATACAGAAAATGTAGCTTCAAATATATGTAACCCAAACTGCTTGTAGCAATGACAAAACAAGTGTTAATGAAACTGTTCAATCATTGTAAAACTGGAGTAAACTTCAACTTGAGGCTAAGAAATGAAAAGAAAACCAAAATACAAAACTTTCCAAACTTTTTACCATTCCCGAGCTTAGCGAAAATACACACACACACACGCAAATACAGAAACACATACACATGTATATCTCAATATATAAAAAGGAAATGCAAATAATTGGGTAGGTTAGTATTAGCTTCATGGAATATTTACTGCCATGCTATAAAACTTAAACAATAGGATTTTATAATGAAGTGCTAACTTTAATTATAGCAAAGAGAATAGCAGTATAATACTTAACATGTGAAGCATATGCAAACAGACTATTATGTAAAAAATCAAGCTAAGGTTCAGTGCTAAACATCTGCATGTTTAGTGAAAACAAATTTAAAAAATTATAATTAAGTCACTGTAGCCTCAGAGTGCTTCAGAAAATACCCTAGAATTTCAAAGAAATGGAAGGAAAAGGAGTGGGCTTGATGGCTTGTTTTAATAAAAGGAAAACTCTAGCTTCTGGATGCAACATGTAAAACTGATCCAAGTATGGCTTAAGAAATAGAAAGCGACTTCTCAAATTGATTAAATCCTTAAGTTGAAATCAATATCTTAAATACATTATTCTTCTGGTTAATAAACATTAGCTAATAGTGTGAGAATTTCCTGCCTATTTATTAAATTTGTTTACCCCAGGTGACTTGGTAATCATTTCTGCTGAACAGAAAAAGAAACAAGTTAGAGGTCACCCAGCCTGGTTCCTGCGGTAGCCCGTCTTGGCCCCATCTGGAGCACTGAGGCTGTGAAGAGATCAACACGTAGAGTCAAGACTGATGCAAGAGAGATGTGTGTTACCTGTCGTGCTGTTCATTAAAAAACATTCTGTTGGCACTTGCCAAAAAATATATTGGTTCCTGAGCAGGACTGATTTTTTCTTTCCTAGATCTGAGATCAAGATGCTGCTATTGAGAGTGAAGTACGAGCCAGTCAAAGAAAGCATTCAGGAAAATTCTGATTCCTTTTCTTCACCTCTTGGTTCACTCTTTCTTTAGGTCTCTATTATTTGTTGCTCTTTCAAGTGGTTAAAATGGCTTTTACTTTTTTCTTGTCTCTCTAGTCAGAAATTCTTATTTGTAATCTTTTCTAAACTCCAAATTAGTGAAACTTTCTGAGTCATTTCTATGGTCTGAATGTTTGTGTCTCCCCAAATTCATATGTTGAAAACCTAATGCCCAAAGATGAGGGTATTAGGAGGTGGGGTCTTTGGGAGGTGCTTGGGTCATGCAGGTGAAACTCCTGTGAAGGGGATAGTGCTCTCATAAGAATCCTCAGCAAGCTCCCTTGCTACTTCTGCCATGTGAGGACACATGAGAGTCTGTGATCCGAAAGAGAGCCCTCACCAACCATGCTGGCTCTTTTATCTCCAACTTCCAGTTTCCAGAACTCCAGAAATAAACTTCTGTTGTTTATAAGCTACCCAATCTGTGATATTTTGTTATAGCAGCTTGAACTAAGACAGTCACCATAATACTGGTGATTATGATTAGAAAATAACATAAGTCTGTTTCTACCCTCTTACTAATGCCAGGCACTGGGCTTATGGTATTACATGTATGATGGAATTATATCCTGAAGTATTAATTAATCTAGTTAATTCTCTAATTCTCTATCCCTCTTTTCTTGCACTTGTACCCCAAGGGCTATTTTCCCTCCATCTATCTTACACTAAAGGAAAAAGAAAAATTGAAAGAAACAGCCAACCTAAGGGGAAGAAAATTATTTTCTTTTCGGAGACAGGCTTTAAATCTTAAAATTTGTATGGAAACACAAAAGACCCTGAATAGCCAAAGCAATCCTGAGAAAGAAAAACAAAGTTGGAGAAATCAGGCTCCCTAACTTCAGACTACACTACAAAGCTACAGTAAGCAAAACAGTATGGTACTGGTACAGAAACATAGATCAATGGAACATGATAGAAAGCCCATGAACCTATGGTCAATTAATCTATGACAAAGGAGGCAACCTATGAAGCATAAACCCATGAACCTATGGTCAATTAATCTATGACAAAGGAGGCAAGAATGTACAATGGAGAAAAGACAGTGTCATCAATAAGTGGTGCTGGGAAAACTGGACAGCTACATGTCAAAGAAAGAAATTAGAACATTCTCTAACACCATACACAAAATAAACTCAAAATAGATTAGAGACCTAAATGTAAGACCGGACACTATAAAACTCTTAGAGGTGGGGCTTCCCTGATGGCGCAGTGGTTGAGAGTCTGCCTGCCGATGCAGGGGATACAGGTTCGTGCCCCAGTCCGGTAAGATCCCACATGCTGTGGAGCAGCTGGGCCTGTGAGCCATGGCTGCTGACCCTGCGCGTCTGGAGCCTGTGCTCCACAACGGGAGAGGCCACAGCAGTGAGAGGCCCGCGTACAACAACAACAACAAAAAAAACTCTTAGAAGAAAACACAGGCAGAACACTCTTTGACATACATTGCAGCAATATCTTTTTTGATCCACCTTCTAGAGTAATGAAAATAAAAACAAAAATAAAATGGGACCTAATTAAAAGCTTTTGTGCAGCAAAGGAAACCATAAAAAAAATGAAAAGACGCAGGATGGGAGAAAATATTTTCAAACAAAGCAATGACAAAGGATTAAACTGCAAAATATACAAATAGCTCATGCAGCTCAATATCAAAAAAACAAACAATCCAATCAAAAAATGGGCAGAAGATAGAAATAGACATTTCTCCAAAGAAGACATACAGATGGCCAAAAAGCACATGAAAAAATGCTCAACACTGCTAATTATTAGAGAAGTGCAAATCAAATCAAAACTACAATGAGCATCACCTCACACCAGTCAGAATGGCCATCATCAAAATTCTATAAACAATAAATTCTGGAGAGCATGTAGAGAAAAGGGAACCCTTCTATACGGTTGGTGGGAATGTAAATTGGTAGCCACTATGGAGAACAGTATGGAGGTTCCTTAAAAAACTAAAAATAGAACTACCATGTTATCCAGCAATCCCACTACTGGGCATATACCCATAGAAAACCATAATTTGAAAAGTACATGCACCCCAATGTTCACTGCAGCACTGTTTGCAATAGCCAAGACATGGAAGCAACCTAAATGTCCATCAACTGATGAATGGATAAAGATGTGCTATATATATGCAATGGAATATTACTCAGCCATAAAAAATGAAATAATACCATTTGTAGCAACATGGATGGACCTAGAGATGATCATACTAAGTGGAGTAAGTCAGACAAAGACAAATATCATATTATATCACTTATATGTGGAATCTAAAAAAAATGATACAAATGAACTTATTTAACAAAACAGAAACAGACTCACAGACTTTGAAAACAAACTTATGGTTACCAAAAGGGAAATGTGTTGATAAATTAGGAGTTTGGGATTAACATATACACACTACTATATATAAAATAGATAATCAGCAAGGACCTATTATATAGCACACGGAACTCTACTTAATATTCTATAATAACCTATATGGGAAAAGAATCTGAAAAAGAATGGATATATGTATATGTATAACTGAATCACTTTGCTATACACCTGAAACTAACATAACATTGTAAATCAACTATAATATAAAATAAAAATTAAATTAAACAATAAATAAATAAAATAGGCCTGTCGAAATGAGAGGAAAAAATGATATGACATCTAAAACCTAAAGGAGAGACTGGATGGTTTTGAGAGTCATCCAAGATGGAACTGTAGTGGGTCATGAATCCCCCACCAACCTGGTCTTCCACAGTTCAAAGTTTATAAGCTCCCCCTTGAAGACATGGTAGGAAATCTGAGCATCCTGATAGAAATATGGCTGAAGAAAAAAACCTCACTCCTGGCCAAAGCAGTGCTAAATTAAACCAGTGAGGTATGTCCTTGTGAGCATAGCTGACATTAGACCCACTATGATTACATACAGGTTAAGAAGCTGAGATTAAATAACTTGTGCAAGATCGCTATCCAGTTAGTTTTGGAGCTGGGATAGAAGCCCATGTACTCTGGCATCAGAACTTTCGTTTATCATATTATTTTACTGCTTCCAGATATCTACTGCAAAATAATTTACGATAAGGATTTATCAATACAGTGATGTTTCATTGCCTCTAAAAAGTATCCATATGCTTAGAGAACAATGTTGGGCTTTATTTTTTACTCTATTATATACTTATTTTCTTCATAGAGAGATCTAGATTAAGGGCATTTCTGACAATGAAAAATAACTCGCCAATTCCTATGCAGCCTGGGCTTTAGAACCATATCAATATCACTTGCAGGTGTTCACGTTTCAGGTTTGAGGGAAACCTAATACAATTTAGATAAATGGGTTTTTAATTAACAAAAACTGAAGTCCAGCCCAAGGGAGAGTACTTCAACTTTAGAATTAGCTGTATAATGAATCTAGTTTTTAAAATGTCAGCCATGCCCACCTGCCTGCCTTTCTTATAACTGTGCTATGGTTTCCAAGGAGCCGTCTATGAATCTGGCCATCAGCAATCTCCTGGTATCAATTGCTGAAGTAAAATTTGCATAAGAACAAAGTAACTTTAGTTTATATAATCAAATCAAGTTACTTTGTCTTTCCTATAGCATAAAATCCATCTTACAGGATTGAGCCTCAAACATTATGGCACCTAAGAATTCGAGAGTATGCCATGTGCAACCTACCCCCAACTTCTGCCTTTCCTCTCCATTATACATTCTCACACAAAAAACTTAACCTATAAAAGAAAAAAATTGGTAAGTTGGTCTTTAATAAAATTAAAAACTTTTCCACAAAACATAATATTAAGAAAATGAAAAACAAGACACAGTCTGTAAGAAAATATTTGCAAAACACATATATGATAAAGGACATATCCAAAATACACAGAGAATTGTTAAAATACAAAAAGAAGTTAAATCAGTAAATAATGGGCACAAGAGCTGAACAAATACCTCATCAGAGAAGATATAGTGATAGCAAGTAAGTATATGAAAAGATGCTCAATATCATGTGTCATTAGGGAAATGCAAATTAAAACTACAATGAGATACCACTATATACATGTGAGAATCGTTAAAATCCAAACAGAGACATTCACAAATGCTGGTGAGAACATTAAACAACAAGAACTCTTATTCATTACTGGAGGGAATGCAAAATGATACAGCTACTTTGGAAAACAGTTTGGCAGTTTCTTACAAAGCTGAACATAATCTTAACATGTGATTCAGCCATCAAGCTCTTAGATATTTACTGAAATGACTTAAAAACATATGTCCACACAAAAACCCACACACACATTTTTTTTTATAGCAGCTTCAATCATAGTTACCAAAGATTGGAAGCAACCAAGATGTCCCTTAATAGGTAAATGGTTAGACAAGCTCTTTTACGTCCATACAATGGAGTACTACTATTCAACAATTAAAAGAAGCAATGAAGGACCAAGCCATACAAACACATGGATTCATCTCAAATGCATATTGCTAAATGAAAGAAGCCAGTCTGAAAAGTCTACATACGTATGCTTCCCATTATAGGACATTCTGGAAAGGGCAAAACTATAGAGACAATAAGCAGATCAGTGACTTCCGGGGGTTCAGTGGTAGCAGGGGAAGGATGAATCTTTGAAGTACAGAGGATGGGAATTCTGAGAAGGCAAAACTGTTCACTATGATACTGCAATGATGGACAAATGAAGCTATGTATTTGTTAGAACCCACAGAAATTTACAGCACAGAGTGAACCTTTATGTATGCAAATTTTTAAAAAATGATTTAAAAGATTTAAAAGGATACCACAGGATAGAATGCAGAGTGTGGCCAAAATTATCTAAATCTATCAAACAACCTCACTGAGGGGGATGGAGTAAAAGGTGCTGATTGAAGTAATTCTGGAAATGGGGGGAGTCTGTATGACTAAAGGCAAAAGAAATTGCTTATAAGCACTGTTCCCTAGTTGATAAAACTGTATCACACAGCAGAACTTGTTAACAATCCTCATAATGCTTTACATGTACAGCTGTCCCTCCCTGTCCATGGGGGACTTGGTTCCAAGAACCCCTACGGATACCAAAATCTGTGAATGCTTTAGTCCCTTATATAAAATGGCATAGTATTTGCATATAACCTATGGACAACCTCCTGTATACTTTAAATCATCTCTGTATTACTTGTAATACTTGATACAATGTAAACACTATGTAAACAGGTATAAATACAATGTAAATGCTATATAAATAGTTGCTGGCACATGGCAATTTCAAGTTTTGGGTTTTTGGAAATTTCTGGAATCTTTTTTCAAGTATTTTCACCTGAGAAATATTTTGAATTCATGGGTGTGAATCCCGTGGATATGGAGGGCCAACTGTCTACTGGAATTGAACATTTAAATTAATGAATGGCATACAGTGGGAACCAGGTCTCTCATTGTTCAAGTGGGAGATAACAGATAAGCAAGGGGAAGATGCTAGAAGAATCCATGGAGTAATGGGCTCAAGTTTGCTACATCTGTGTTAATTCATATTCAGCTTAATATAGATATAGGTGATGACATACAGAAGCACAGATATATGTACATACACAGGCTTAGTACATACATCCATGTATTTTCTTGGTCTGTCAGCCTAAAGCGCTTAGAATCAACAACATGCTAGTAGCTATAACCACATCGCCCAGACCTTGGTGTTACCATTGTCCTATACAAAGAACCAGTTGCTCCTTAACAGAATGTCTGATTCTGGGCTAAGGGCAGAAAATAGATAAGATTAGCCTGGGGCATTTTGCAGTGCCAGAAAGGAAGGAAATGCTTACCAAAACAAGCAAGCAAATGAACAAATGCAGCAAAAACAAAAAGACAATGTAAGAGTGTGCCAAAAAGGCACAGAAACCAACTAAAATGGCTTGCAAAGGCTGAAGTTGGAAGAATTTGAGCAACATAATAAAGTAATATTATGTTTAATTCAAAGTATATTTATGAGTTCTTGTTGATATAACTAAATGATAGAATAAACAGAGGAACATCGACAAATCTCCTGTGCAGAAGAATTCTAAATATTTTATGCAGGTATTTCAACCTCAGATAGGTAGTGAATAACTTCCCACTTATTAAGTATGGGTTGCACACAGCGACTTCCTTTCATAGAGCACAGTATAGAAAGGGAGAGAAAAAAAGGAACTTTTCAGAGGAGAAATCTGACAATCACTATCTTAGGCAGGTGATGAAGGTCAACATCTAGTGACATGTCATGTTGATGGTATATACTCTTGATATGATGTGATGCTGGCACTTCCTCCCTATAACCCATGACCCAGTCTAATCATGAGAAAAATATCAGACAAATCCTAGTTGATGGGCATTCTGCAAAATACCTGACCAGTATTGACCAGTATTCTTCAAAACTGTCAAGGTTATCAAAACTAAGAAAACTATGAGAAACGGTCACAGCTAAGGAAACAAGACATCTAAATGTAATGTGGAATCCTAGATGGAGTCCTGGAACAGAAAAAGGGCAATAAGCAAAAACTAAGGAAATCTGAGTAAACTGTGGCAAATTTAAGGTCTTAATAATAGGGGAAACTGGATGTGAAGTATGTGGGAAATCTCTGTATGACCTCCACAGTCTTTCTGTAAATCTAAAGCTATTCTAAAATTTTAAAAAATTATTTTAGAAAGTACATGTCCTAAGTACATAGCTCAGTGAATTTAAACTTTTGTACATCCAGCTCCCAGATCACTATCAGTGCCACCAAAGCCCCCTCATCCTCCCCAGACCCCCATCCTCAGGCACTATTGCCCCTCCACCAAGGGCAAGGACAATCCTGAGCTCTAAAACATAGATCTGTTGTGCTCGGCACTGAACTTAACATGTAGATGGAATCACACAATGGGAAGAAGTTTCTTTTATAAAAGTCAGATTGGCTCAAGCCACTTGAGGCTCCTATAGGAACGTATTTCCCTTGATTATGTGCATTTATCGGTATAAAATTAAGGTGCTTGTCAGCAGTTGGGACAGCCTGGTATTTGACTTGATATAATTTAAGCTATTTGGAAATGAATTAATTAGGGAGAATGGAAGAATAAAATATATGAAATGTTGTCTTCTTTTCTTTGTAAGATTCCTTTTCCCTAAACTTTTTGATTATACAGAGCTTGCATTCTCTAAAATGTTTCAACTTTTTCTGGTTAACAGTTAATACAACAAATGTTGCTTACCAGGTTTTCAGATCATAACTAATGGCATTTGTATTTTCAATGATTCACTCCCTTCTTTCCAAGCAGTCTGAAATCTAGGAGTCTTACTGTCCTGTGGAATGACCCTATGAAGGCTCCTTCTTGATTTGTCGTAACTACCAGTTTGACAAATCTTTAGGACATAGAATGTTATTTAAATTTAGTCCTCATACAGCTTGTCATATAATTAATCATCGAACAAGATTTTAAAATGCAGATTCTAGGCCCACTCAACCCTACTGAATCAGACTCTTTGGCTTTAAAGACTCCAGGTCTGTAATTGTGTAATATCACCATGTGATTCTTTTGTCCACACAAGTTTGAGGACCACTTCCTTGGTGTCAGACATGGCATAACCTGGTGAATTTCTTCACAGTATTTTTTTTAATGCTATTCACAACCATTTTAAATGAGTATGCATGTGTGTGTGTGTAATTTCAAAATGCATACACTATAACTCAGATTCATAGAATCTGTCATTTTCTAGTACTCATTTCATCTTGCTGTTCAACACTTGCTGTTTAGCTTATCCATTGCTTCTGGTTTAAAATTGTGTTTTTCATCTGTACAAAGCCTCTTTTGAAAAACTACCCAATCTTTCCATGAGTTAATGTTAGGAAATTCTAGCATTTATCCACCTTGCCCTTTCTTTCGGAGAATCTTTCACGTCATTATGGTGCTGTATTCCATGAAGGTAAATCACTGCCTCCTAGACATTTTTCATAGCCATTTCTAAGTCACCACATGATCATGGCCAGTTTTTTCAGGGACCAAAATGAAGGAGAAGTTTTAAAATTTCTCTTTCTACATAAGAGAGCAAAGAATATCTACTGTGACTCTCCTCCTCTCTCCCCTCCAAATACTAGAGTCCCTCACTTTAAAAATGAGTGGTAGAGATTCAGGCAGCTTTCATCTCATTAAATAAGACTATGTTGCTCTTTTTCCATTTTTGAAAAATTGTCCTGCCTGATAACAACTAATGCTTATTGAGTGCTTATTATGCTGGACTGTGTTCTAAGCATTTTTTTTTTTTTAACATTTATAACAATTTTATGAGACTGGTCCTTTTATCATTTGCATTTTACTGAGGCACAGCGAGGTCAAGTAAGTTGCCCATGGTAGATAGCTAGTGGGCAGTCAGGCTGATATTCAAAGTGAGTCAGTCTGTCTCCAAAGCCCCATGCTTTTCCTACCATGCTAGACTTCTTCTCATTCATTCATTCAGCAGAGATTTATTGAATACCACCTGCTATGGTCAGGTCACTAGGGATATAGCAATGCATGCAGAAGACAAGATCGTAGCTCACATAGACCTGGTCGGGGCAGAGAGAGACAAGGAAAGCTGATAATAAACAAATGAACATATAATTTAATGTCAGCATGTAAAAGGTGCTGTGAAAAAAGTGGTCAAGTCTGGTTTCTTTAGATGTGGTTGTCAGGGAAGAATTATTCTAAGAAGGTAACACTGAGCTGGAACTGAAGATGATAAGGACGCAGACATACAACAAGGTAGAAGAGCACTCCAGATAGAGGGAAGTAGGGTGGAGACCCCTGAATGAGAAACAGGTGGAATGTTAGAGAGCAAAGGACTTGTGACTAGCACAGTAACCAAGACCGAGTATGGTATGAAACTGGGATAGGCAAGTAAGGGTCAGAACACGCAGGGTTGTTTAGGTCAAGATAAGGAGGTGGATTTGTTCTAACATCCCCTGCTTTAAGCAGGGTGATGGTATGATTTGATGTACATTTAGAAATATTTTGGTTGCTGTGTGTGGGAAATTAATTTTAACAAAGTCAAGTGGGAACAGGGAGAACTATACCTTATAATCCTTTAAAATGAAAACTGCTAACTTTGTGGAAATTTAGGGAAAGATCAACCAATAGATAAACAGGATGTTTTACAAGGAAGTCTCCCTCGCTACTGCAGAACATTATAAAGTAAAGACAAAGGGAAATGACAGGACTGCTTTCTATTTTAACATAATATTTTTCATTTTATATTAAATTGATGATTTGCTAAGTTATTATTTTCCTGATGTCATATAGATACAGCCTCAGGTGATCCTCCCAAGATGCCTTGGGCTTCATAAGTCCATAAAATTCCTGAAAGTTACCCGTAAATCTATGGCTATAATATTCCAGAAGAGAGGCCTCCAAAAACTCAGATTGGCACAGCTTGCATCTCCTTTGAGAATTTAATTTTAAATAACCTGAATTTGATTTGTATCACTGACCAAATGTTTATGGGCACATTTCACAAGGAAGATACTTATCTGGTTTTGCAGACAACAGGCATATGTATTCTGCTATGTCATCTACTTTCAAGGAATTTAAAAGTTATGTCTTCATTCAAGAAATGACTGAAAGCCTATGATGTGGAAAACCCTGGGGTAGGCATCACGGCTATGCAGATGAATTGTACATAGTTTCCACTTTAAAGAATCTTACAGACAAGTACAAGGAGACATAATAAGAGCAACATAAAAGGCCTACTCTGATAGAGAAGAAAGAAGTGATTGTTTTCTATCGATTGTCAGGGAGAATGTCATATTCAAGGTATCCACCTGGAAACAGAGGCTGCAACTGTTGCAAGTAGGCAAAAATAATCCCAGGGAAGAGGAGTGGCAGATGAGGCAGAGTGAAATAGTTAAGGAGGAAAAGCTAAATCCAGACTACATTCTTGAATTGGTCACCACTGGTAAAAACTTGGCTTGATTCTACCTGGACCTTTTGTGGAGCCATGAAGGTTGTGCCCCAGAACTGCCTGCCGGAGGGACAATAAAAGATCAGAACTTAATAAGAGCTATCCTCTCTCCACTGATCAGTAGTTGTCCATTGGGACATTAACTCCCTAATACTTCCAGATTACACGTGAGTAAGTGGCCAGATTGGTTCCCATAGATGTCCTTTATCAGAGAAGCTTGGGACAGAAAGTAAAAAATAACTGTTACAGCTAAGGGAAGGTGCTATCAGGTCATACCTGTGTGAAGCTGGTTGCTAAGGCAATGACTGAAGTAAAAGGTAGGCTAAGAGAATGTAAGAGTATGGGAAAATGGAGCAAGATATTCTTAATACAGAAAACTTTCACACGAGGTAGGCTTTGAGCTAGAACTCAAAGATGTATCAGGATTTTATATACAAAGATTAAGAAGATGTAGTAAGATGGGGAAATAATTTAGAAATGTATTTCAGGCAGAGAAAATCTGGTGAACAAATATACAGATTCGGGAGAGCAGAGAGTGTACTTATAAAGGGATTATGACAGATAAGAGTGGATGTATCTCTTGGGTTGAAGAGCAAAAGATCTTCAGTAGTCGACCCTGGAATGGACCACCATTGTCCAGTGCATGAAGGTCACTGGCTTAGTCCAATCACATGTTAACCCCTGGGTCCAGGACAGGACTATGAAAGTCAGATGCATTATTATGGCAGAAGAGTAGTTCCCTGTAGGAAGGTGTTGTGGTTTACAATATAACCACAAATTATGTGATTTTCTTCCCTTCAAGAGGTAGAGTTTAATCTTCCCTTCCCCCTTAAGTGTGGGCTGGACTTAATAATCTGCTTCTGACAAATAGCATGTGGTGAAAGTGATAGAGCTATTGATAACTAATACAGAAATCATACTGAACAGACTGAAAAACATGTATGACCAGTATAGGTTACAAGGGCCAAATTTAGGGTGAAGGTGATGGATAAAGAAAATATAGACATATGAGAAACTAAGGAGACTAGATTTCTATAAGAACAGTATCAAAGAAATGTAGACAATTAATAGATGGACTTTAATAAAATCCTTCTGCACATCAAAAAACTGAGTGTTAAAATTTGTTTATTTTCACTGTATCATTAGTGTATCATCCCAGAGTCACATGTTCTCAAGAATAACTCATGTTACATAGAGACTCAATTCCAGATTTGGCCTGAGAAATGCATAGATAATAGGGAAGTGATAAGGTGTGAGCCCTGCTTGCTTGGTTTTCTTAATTCAAAAGAAGTTAGTGGAAAGTCCAGAAGAAATTGGTAGATAATAGATTCCAAATTCAAATAAATTCCACCCTCTTACAATTTCCTTTTTCAATGTAATGAATCTAATATTTTGACATATTTTAAGGCATTTTTTTTTCTTTTTCTGTAATGTGTTCAGGATTGTCTCGCTAGTCTGTCAGAAGCAAGGTGTCCCTTTGGATTTGTATGTGGAGACTAAGAGTTGACATAGCAGGAATACAAAGAGAATAAAAGAATTAATGGCTGTACTCAGTTTGTGATGTTTAAAATAGTATTTTGATGAAAAACAATTATCTAGATATCTAAGCTTTTTTTCAAGAGATATGAATCTTCTAAATTCTTTTAGTACATGAAGAAATAAACCTTATAGACTCCAGCCATAGATTTCCTTTCATATTGCAGAGAAGACATTCCATCTGCCTATGATGATTAGGTCATAAGTCTTATTCTCCTAAGGTAGATAAGATAAAGTAGTTTCAGGGTCAAAACTTCTTTCTTCTATTCCCACTCAGTACCAAAACTTTAAGCTGAGGGTTTTGAGAAACATCCATACTTGTAGGTTAGAGCTGGGAAACACTGTGACAAGTGGCATAATTCCATGGGAACTGTGTCATTGAGGCTGCAAACCCCTGGGAAAATTCTCTGGATCCAATGTGGTATAAACGTGGCTCCGAGGTGGTGGCCAGAGGCAGGTAGACATTCATGTTCATTCCTCTAGGCCTTTACTTGTCAGAGGCTCTGGGAGTCCCTGCATCCCCTGTGAGGGAGGCAGATGTGATAAGAGGGACAGTAGGTAGTTTGTAAAGCCTGCAGGTCCATGATGGAGCTACTGCAGATAGGAACGTGAAGACCCAGGACAGATATCTGCAGCCAGAGTCTTCAGCAGTGGCTGCCAGCACATGACACAGGGAGCAAAATACTGTCAGTCACACCTCACCAGACCAGAGAGCTGACGAGTCCAAGGCCCTCCAGAGCCAAGATCCTGGAGGACACAAAGGATTCCATGTGGGTCTCAGCCTGAATCTCTTTTGCTGACAAGAGATTGCCTAAGTCATTGCCCTCTCTCGAAAGGGAAGAGATAGAAATCTGGAAATAAATATTTGTATTCCGAAGACATGAATTACTTAAAGAGTGGTTTAACATTATTAACTCAAGTTAAGAATACTGAATTGGGTACATTTAGTTTTCTTTCTTTCAGCTGCCTCGTGGGAGTAGAGGCCTCTGAGGGAAAACAGATCACAGAGAGAGAAATCAGGGTTGACATGCTCTTTATGCCTCTGAACTGCAGTGGAAGTGAACATGTGTTTCTGCTGAATTTATCTACTTGTGAGTGTGATGAGGTACCAAACTCTTCTAATTCCAGGAAGCCACAGATAAAAATCTGTTTATCTGTTTCAGTTACATTATTTTGTAATAGAGTGAGAATAGGCAACATGGGCACAATATAATTTTTGAACCTAGATCCTACTACTATCATTATGTAGACATGACCTTGTGAGTTTTCAGACTTGCTGACTGTATTGTGATTTTTCTATCATTTAGTGTGTCTATATTGCAGGAACAAAGAGGCTATCTCTCTTAATGGGAGGTGTCTGTATTTTTTTTTCCAGTTTAAAGTATATTCTTATGAGTGAATAGCATTATTTACCACTCTCTGAATGCATATCCCTTGGAATAATTTAATTTTATGACAACAATTTCCATGCATTGAGGCATTTTGTATTTTCAGTTAGCTTGCATTTTCTGAGACATAGTTAAATCAGCTTTAATCTTTTCCTTTAGGTCCGTTTTTTCTTAGTTTTTGTAATAGCTATTAAAGGATTCCTTAGAAACAAATTAACTTTCCTAAGGCTGTGTATGTTCAGCCTATTAAAATTTACATCAAAAGTTTATAATGAAAACCACTCAGATCATTCAAAGATGAGGCATTGTTATAGAATTAAAATAACCCCTTAGTTCCTACTATTGTTTATTATGTGAACAGGGGCACTAGAGAGACAGGAAAAAAAAACAGGTGATTACGTCTATTAATGTCAGCTGCTTGATATTGGTTCCTCTCTCGCTCGTTTTTCAGTGAAATTAATCTACTTTCTTTTATTTACCAAATCTTTGAGGGAGCTTCCCTGATGGCGCGGTGGTTAAGAATCTGCCTGCCAATGCGGGGGACACGGGTTCGAGCCCTGATCCAGGAAGATCCCACATGCCACGGAGCAACTAAGCCCCTGCACCACAACTACTGAGCCTGCGCTCTAGAGCCCACAAGCCCTAACTACTGAGCCTGCGTGCTGCAACTACTGAAGCCCGCATGCCTAGAGCCTGTGCTCTGCAACAAGAGAAGCCACCACAATGAGAATCCCTCGTACAGAAACGAAGAGTAGCCCCCGCTCGCCGCAACTAGAGAAAGCTCGTGTGCAGCAACGGAAGACCCAACACAGCCAAAAATAAATTAAATAAATTTATGAAAAATAAAATCTTTGAAATTTGTAATGTTATTAGCATTGTTTCTTCTGAAACACAAGAACATTCTATCCCTATTATTTTTCCAGCATTCCACCCAACACTGCTCTGAATACAATTTTCCTGTTTTCAACCTCCCATTCATTTCTTCCTATTTAACCTTCTCCACATCAGCATTACTTTTACCTCTTTTCTGTTCCCCGCTTCACTCCTCTTCTCATTCATTTGCTTTACCACTAAGCTGGAGCTGCACTGCTTGTTTTTTGTAGTAAGGACACTTACCACCAGATCTACCCTCTTAAAATTTTAAGTGTACAATACACTGTTGTAACCATAGGCACAGTGTTGTACAGAAGGTCTCTAGAGTAATCATCTTACAAAACTGAAACTTTGTACCCACTGAAAGCAACTCCCAGCTTCCGGCTCTCTCCAGCCACTGACACCACCATTCTACTCTCATCTATGTGTTTGACCATTTTAGATACCTCCTACAAGTTGCTAAGTGAAATAAGCCAGTCACAGAAGGACAAACTCTTTTCATTTTTTGAAAATGGCCTAGCAACCTACTGTACAATAAATGCTGAGACCAACTGGCATGATCTTACTCAATTTCTCCTCCCCACAACTTAAAAAAAAAAACAACCCTGCAAACTAAGTCTCCTTATCCCCTTTTCTTCCTAAGCCTTTTCCTTAAAATGCCCTTCACAGATTTTTCTATCAGCCATATCTATTTTGTCTTTGCATTAGCACCTTCTCCCACTCAACTTAGAACACTCTGACCTTTGCACTCAAAAAGAAAAAAATAATCCCTTTCAGTCTTGTAATACTCTCAAATGACTTCATACATGTCTTCTTCTCCCATTCAACTACTCAATCTAAACCCTTCACATTCAGTCTGCTCTGTCACACTAATAAACAATTTTGTTTATGAATTCCATAGCTTATGTTTTAAAATCCCTTTCTCTTTGATTGCTCTAAAATTAATTGTAGATATGTTTCATTATGCTTTGCTTTAAATTTTTTTCTTTCTCCCCTGTTATGTCAAATTGTGTCCCCTCAAAATTCATATATTGAGCCCTAAACCCCAAGTACCTCAATATGTGGCTATATTTGGAGATAGGTACCATTAAAGAGGTGATTAAGTTAAAATGAGGCTATTAGGGTAGTCCTAATCCAATTCAACCAATGTCCTTATAAGAAGAGGATATGAGGACACACAAAGAGACCCTAGAGATCCTTGTGCACAGAGAAAAGACCCTGAGGGACACAGTAAAAAGGCAGCCACCTGCACACCAAGAGAGAGGCCTCAGAAGAATCCAAACCTGCTGACGTCATGATCTTGGACTTCCAGCCTCCAGAACAGTGAGAAAATAAGTTTCTGTTGTTTAAGCCACTCAGCCTATGTATTTTGTTATGGCATTCTAAGAATGCTGCATCCAATTGCAGTGTGGAGGGGTTTCCCCACACCACCACCAATTCTCTGACACCAGCAGGGTGTACGACTCAACTTAATTCTGACACTCTCTACCCAGAGATAGCACCATATTCTACAGGTTAAGGGCTCAGGCCTACAAGATTGCCTCCCTCCTCACTTCAGATGCCAGAGGCAAACCCAGCTTGTTACTTCTGATCCACTTAGAGACTGGAGATTTCCGGGACCTCCCCCTGGTGTTTGATTAATCTGCTGGAGTGGCTCACAGGACTCAGAGAAACATTTTACTTACTAGGTCATCAGTTTATTATGAAAGGATGTAACTCACGAACAGCCAGATGGAAGAGATGCAGAGGGCAACGTACAGGAAGAGGGCCTGAACTTTCATACCCTCTCTGAGGGTGCCACTCTCTGAAGCTCCATGTGTTCACCAAGCAGCTAGCTCTCCAAAATCTCTCCTTTGGGGATTTTATGAAGGTTCATTACATAGGCAATAATCATGAAATCATTGGCCATTGATGATTAAACTCAATCTCCAGCAGCACCCCGCACCCCACCCCATCCCCAGGTCAGGGGGTGCAGCTGAAAGTTCCAGTCCTCTAATCACTTGGTTGGTTCTCCTGGCAACCAACCCCCTTCCTTAGATGTATTCCAAAGTCACCTCATTATCATACCAAAAGACACCTTTATCTCTATCACCACTTAGGAAATTACAAGGGTTTTGGGGGCTCTGTGCCAGGAATGGGTCAAAGACCAAATACACATTTCTTACTATAAATCACAGTATCACATAGCCCTAGCAAGCTAATATACCCACTGAACCCTGGGAATCTCACTGCTCTCTTACCACTCTTCATTTATTTTTGCTGGCTCTTCATCCATTTCACTCAAATGAGATGTCAGATTTGCCTCACAATTTTATCCGAAACTTTGTACTTCCTTCAACGTTGACTTCTTCATTAATTACTTCCTAAGGTGTCTACAGGCACCTCCAAGCAGATATCTACATATTTAAATTAGATATAGAGATATAAAATCATGTTGCAGCTCACATGAAACATGTCTCTTTTTGCTGTGATCATCTGTACAGCTCCACCTCAGTCCTATACCAGCACTTCGGATTCAGCAAATACAAAATTAGACTTGTCTCCACATGTTCAAATTATTGCCTACTTTTTGTATCCCTGCATATTATATCCATGTCCCATGTCCTATTAATGATGTCATCATTTTCTTTCTTTTTAATCCTTGCCTCTCCAGTCTTTATTTATTCCTCTGCAGCATCTCTCAGTTCATTTCCTTCCCTTTCCATGTGCCATCACTGGAGTTTAGGTCATGGTTATTAATGGAAAACTTTGATCTCTCACACTGAATTCAAGTCCTCTGTATTCTCCTTCCAAGGAAAAGAAGCACTGATGGGGGTCACAGTTGAGAACATTAATAGACCATGGTGCTAAAGGGTAGGAGCTTTTGTAGTGAGTATGAAAGTGATTCAGAGCTCTTGCTTTTATAAAATGTGTTTCTTTCCCTTTGTGTATGTGTGTGTGCATGTAAGGGTGTATCTTTTTTGTATTTATTCCTCATGTAAGAGGAGGGTCACATTCCCACTTCATTTTTGCAAAAGTTTATCCTTATCCCACATCCAACTTTAGAAAACAAAAAGGGAACAAGAAGGAAGAAGGGAGAAGGGAGGGATGTGGGCTAGATTGCTTAAAGACTATCTACTATATAGTAAGTTCTCTACTGAATATTGAGAATGTTCAACAAAATACCTCTATATATTTCACCCTTGAAAAATTTCATCTGGTAATTTTTCAGTGAATAGTTCCTGGAAGCTGTCCTGTCCTAGTAATTGTCCTTTGCATATCCTCACGGAATCTTATCACATGTGACAGTTTCACAAAGACTCAGTGGAACTCCCTCTGTAAATTGTGGCTCTCTGTGCTGCTCCCTCTCCTACAGTTCTACACTGCAAATTCCACCTACCTTAGCTTCCTCGATCTCTGCCTGCAAACTCATCAACTGAGCAAAAATGCCATCCTTACATAGATTCCCTCCCCGTTCCATAGTCTGGAACATGCATCCAGGCAGAAAACTGAGACAACTATAGGGCTCAGCAGGGTTTTCCCCTTCTTTAAGGGCAAACCATTCCACTCCGGCTATTGCCTAATATCTGAAAACAGTTGTCTCATGGAGGTTGTTCATACACATTTATCTAGTTCTTTACATCGGAAGGAAAGTCTGGTACCAGTTACTCCATCATGACCAGAAGTGAAATTTACTCAGATAAAATTTTTATTCCCATTTCACGGATGAAGAACCTGAGGCAAAGATAATTAAAATAATTTGCCCTAAATTACACAGATATTGAATGTAGAGCCAGAATTCAGTATTAATCTCTGTAACACAAGGACGATTTACTAACCCTCCTGCCATGGACAAAAGAACGTTTAAGGCTTTACAAAATCCAAATATTAACTGTGGTGGTAGGAATAGTAGTAGTAGGAGTAAGAACAGGAGTAGGAGTAGTAATAGCAGCAGCAGCAGTAATAAGAAAAAGAAGAATGGCAACTTTTATATGTAAATAGTAATTTGTAATTTAAAAATTTCATGTTCATTTCTCATTGATCCTTCAAAGGTTTCCAAATTTCTACACTTCTCCTTCATTATCACCTCCAGTGTTCTACCTGTGCTGGGGAAAAAGCTGTAACTTTTGCTATGATTCCAAGAAGAGGTATGCATGCTGTCACTGATGTGACACTTAGTTCAAAGATTGTAGGATGGGAAGGGGATGATCCATCTTTGAAAAGGGAATTTTTACATTTTTAAAAACTACTCATGGCAGAAAAAAAGACTCCCATATTCCTCTGAGGAAGAAATAAACTAGATCAAAATGAACTAAGTCTGATAGCTTCTGAAATTTGGTCAATGGAACAGCGGATTTTATAGACTCTTAGAATTTTATGGTTTTTTTTAACATCTTTTTGGAGTATAATTGCTTTACACTGTTGTGTTAGTTGCTGCTGTATAACAAAGTGAATCAGCTATACGTATACATATATCGCCATATCCCCTCCCTCTTGTGTCTCCTTCCCACCCTCCATATCCCAACCTACTAAGTGGTCACAAAGCACCAGCTGATCTCCGTGCTATGTGGCTGCTTCCCACTAACTATCTATTTTACATTTGGTAGTGTGTATATGTCCATGCCACTCTCTCACTTTGTCTCAGCTTACCCTTCCTCCTCCCTGTGTCCTCAAGTCCATTCTGTACGACTGCGTCTTTATTCCTGTCCTGCCCCTAGGTTCTTCAGAACGATTTTCTTATTCCATATATATGTGTTAGCATACGGTATTTGTTTTTCTCTTTCTGACGTACTTCACTCTGTATGACAGACTCTAGGTCCATCCACCTGACTACAAATAACTCAATTTCGTTTCTTTCTTTGGCTCAGTAATATTCCAGTGTATATATGTGCCACATCTTCTTTATCCATTCATCTGTCAACGGACGCAGCTTGCTTCCAGTCCTGGTTATTGTAAATAGTGCTGCAATAAAGACTGTGATACATGACTCTTTTTGAATTATTGTGTTCTCCGGGTATATGCCCAGTAGTGGGATTGCTGGGTCATATGGTAGTTCTATTTTTAGTTCTTTAAGGAACCTCCATACTGTTCTCCATAGTGGCTGAACCAATTCACATTCCCACCAGCAGTGCAAGAGTGTTCCCTTTTCTCCACACCCTCTCCAGCATTTATTGTTTCTAGATTTTTTGATGATGGCCATTCTGACGGGTGTGAGATGATATCTCATCGTAGTTTTGATTTGCATTTCTCTAGTGATTAGTGATGTTGAGCATCCTTTCATGTGTTTGTTGGCAATCTGTATATCTTCTTTTGAGAAATGTCTGTTTAGGTCTTCTGCCCATTTTTTGATTGGGTTGTCTTTTTGATATTGAGCTGCATGAGCTGCTTGTAAATTTTGGAAATTAATCCTTTGTCAGTTGCTTCATTTGCAAATATTTTTTCCCATTCTGAGGGCTGTCTTTTCATCTTCTTTATGGTTTCCTTTGCTGTGCAAAAGCTTTTCAGTTTCATTAGGTCTCATTTCTTTATTTTTGTTTTTATTTCCATTTCTCTAGGAGGTGGGTCTAAAAGGATCTTGTTGTCATTCATGGCATTGAGTGTTCTGCCTATGTTTACCTCTAAGAGTTTGATAGTGTCTGGCCTTACATTTAGGTCTTTAATCCATTTTGAGTTTATTTTTGTGTATGGTGTTAGGGAGTGTTCTAATTTCATTCTTTTACAGGTAGCTATCCAGTTTTCCCAGCACCACTTACTAAAGAGACTGTCATTTCTCCATTGTATATTCTTGCCTCCTTTATCAAAAGTAAGGTGACCATACCTGCATGGGTTTATCTCTGGGCTTTCTATCCTGTTCTATTGATCTATATTTCTGTTTTTGTGCCAGTACCATACTGTCTTGATTACTGTAGCTTTGAGGTATAGTCTGAAGTCTGGGAGCCTAATTCCTCCAGCTCCATTTTTCTTTGTCAAGATTGCTTTGGCTATTCGGGGTCTTTTGTGTTTCCATACAAAATTTGAAATTTTTTGTCCTACTTCTGTGAAAAATGTCATTGGTAGTTTGATAGGGACTACACTGAATCTTTAGATTGCTTTGGGTAGTAAAGTCATTTTCACAATACTGATTCTTCCAATCTAAGAACATGGTATATCTCTCCATCTGTTTGTATCACTTTTAATTTCTTTCATCAGTGTCTTATAGTTTTCTGCATAAAGGCCTTTTGTCTCCTTAGGTAGGTTTATTCCTAGGTATTTTATTCTTTTTACTGCAATGGTAAGTGGGAGTGTTTCCTTAATTTCCCTTTCAGATTTTTTATCATTAGTATATAGTAATACAAGAGATTTCTGTGCGTTAATTTTGTACCCTACTACTTTACCAAATTCATTGATTAGCTCTAGTAGTTTTCTGGTAGTATCTTTAGGATTCTCTGTGTATAGTACCATGTCATCTGCAAACAGTGACAGTTTTACTTCTTCTTTTCCTATTTGGATTCCTTTTATTTCTTTTTCTTCTCTGATTGCTGTGACTAAAACTTCCAAAACTATGTTGAATAATAGTGGTGAGAGTGGAAAACCCTGTCTTGTTCCTGATCTTAGTGGAAATGGTTTCAGTTTTTCACCCTTGAGAATGATGCTGGCTGTGGGTTTGTCATATATGGCCTTTATTATGTTGAAGTTAGTTCCCGCTATGCCTACTTTCTGGAGGGTTTTTATCAGAAATGGGTGCTGAATTTTGTCAAAGGTTTTTCTGCATCTACTGAGATGACCATATGGCTTTTATCCTTCAGTTTGTTAATATGGTGTATCACATTGATTGATTTGCATATATTGAAGAATCCTTGCATTCCTGGGATAAAACTCACTTGATCATGGTGTATGATCCCTTTAATGTGCTTTGGATTCTGTTTGCTAGTATTTTGTTGAGGATTTTTGCATCTGTGTTCATCAGTGATATTGGCCTACAGTTTTCTTTTTTTTATTACATCTTTGCCTGGTTTTGATATCAGGGTGATGGTGGCCTTGTAGAATGCGTTTGGGAGTGTTCCTCCCTCTGCTATATTTTGGAAGAGTTTGAGAAGGATAGGTGTTAGCTCTTCTCTAGTTGTTTGGTAGAATTCACCTGTGAAGCCATCTGGTCCTGGACTTTTGTTTGTTGGAAGATTTTTTATCACAGTTTCAATTTCAGTGCTTGTGATTGGTCTTTTTATATTTTCTATTTCTTCCTGATTCAGTCTCAGAAGTTTGTGCTCTTCTAAGAATTTGTCCATTTCTTCCAGGTTGTCCATTTTATTGGCATAGAGTTGCTTGTAGCAATCTCCCATGATCCTTTGTATTTCTGCAGTGGCAGTTGTTACTTCTCCTATTTCATTTCTAATTCTATTGATTTGAGTCTTCTCCCTTTTTTTTCTTGATGAATCTGGCTAATGGCTTATCAATTGTGTTTATCTTCTCAAAGAACCAGATTTTAGTCTTATTCTCTTTGGTAGCATTTCATTCCTTTTATTTCTGACCTGATCTTTATGATTTCTTTCCTTCTGCTAACTTTGGGGTTTTTTTAATTCTTCTTTCTCTAATTGCTTTAGGTGTAAGTTTAGGTTATTTGAGATGTTTCTTGTTTCTTGAGGTGGGATTGTATTGCTATAAACTTCCCTCCTAGAACTGCTTTTGCTCATCCCATAGGTTTTGGGTTGTCATATTTTCATTGTCATTTGTTTCTAGGTATTTTTTGATTTCCTCTTTGATTTCTTCAGTGATCTCTTGGTTATTAAGTAGTGTACTGTTTAGCCTCCATGTGTTTGTATTTTTTACAGGTTTCTTCCTGTAATTGATACCTAGTCTCATAGCATTGTGGTCAGAAAAGATACTTGATATGATTTCAATTTTCTTAAATTGACCAAGACTTGATTTGTGACCCAAGATATGATCTATCCTGGAGAATGTTCCATGAGAACTTGAAGAGAAACTGTATTCTGTTGTTTTTGGATGGAATGCCCTATAAATATCATTTAAGTCTGTCTTGTTTAATGCATCATTTAAAGCTTGTGTTTATTTTCATTTTGGATGATCTGTCCATTGGTGAAAGTGGGGTGTTAAAATCCCCTAATATGGTTGTGTTACTGTCGATTTCCCCTTTTATGGCTGTTAGCATTTGTCTTATATATTGAGGTGCTCCTATGTTGGGTGCATAAATATTTACAATTGTTATATCTTCTTCTTGGATTGATCCCTTGATCATTATGTACTGACCTTCTTTGTCTCTTGCAATAGTCTTTATTTAAAGTCTATTTTGTCTAATGTGAGAATTGCTACTCCAGCTTTGATTTCCATTTGCATGGAATATCTTGTTCCATCCCCTCACTTTCAGTCTCTATGTGTCCCTAGGTCTGAAGTGGGTCTTTTGTAGACAGCATATATACGGGTCTTGTCTTTGTATCCACTCAGCCAGTCTATGTGTTTTCGTTGGAGCTTTTAATCCATTAATTTTTTTTTTTGGCCCTGCCTCTGCATGTAGGTCACCCTCTGGCATCTGTTCCACACCCAGACAGGAGAGGGTTAAAGGAGTGGCTGATCAGGGGGCTCTGGCTCACTCAGGCCTGGGGGAAGGAGGGGTGCGGATGCAGGGCGAGCCTGCAGTGGCAGAGGCCAGCATGACGTGACAACAGCCTGAGGTGTGCTGTGTATTCTCCTGGGGAAGTTGTCCCTGGATCACGGGACCCTGGCAGTGGGAGGGGAGGTGTGGATACTGACCTGTGCTTGCACACAGGCTTCTTGGTGGTTGCAATAGCAGTCTTAACATTTTATGCTGTTCCCTGGTGTCTGCGTTGATAGCCAAGGCTTGCGCCATCTCTGAAGCTTGTTTAGGCAGTGCTCTGAATCCCCTCTCCTCATGCACCCCAAAAAAGTGGTCTTTTACCTCTTTTGCAGTTCCAGACTCTTTCTTGGATTCCCTCCCGGGTAGCTGTGGCACACTAGCTCCCTTCAGGCTGTGTTTATGCAGCCAACCCCAGTCCTCTCCCTGGGGTCTGACCTCCGAAGCCCAAGCCTCAGCTCTCAGCCCCCACCGGCCCTGGCATGTGAGCAGACGAACCTCTCAGGGTGGTGAGTGCCGGTCTGCACCAATCCTCTGTGCGGGAATCTTTCCACTTTGCCCTCTGCAGCCCTGTTGCTATGCTCTCCTCCATGGCTCCAAAGCTTCCCTCCTGTCACTCCCATCTCTGCCAGGGAAGGGGCTTCCTAGTGTGTGTAAACTTTTCCTTCTTCACAGCTCTCTCCCAGGAGTCCAAGTCCCATCCCTATTCTTTTGTCTTTTTTTTTCTTTTGCCCTACCCAGGTACATGGGGAGTTTCTTGCCTTTTGGGAAGCCTGAGGTCTTCTACCAGCGTTCAGTAGGTGTTCTGTTGGAGTTGTTCCACATGTAGATGTATTTGTGGGTAGGAAGGTGATCTCCATGGTTTCCTCCTCCACCATCTTGTAGGTCCTCCCCCCGAATTTTATGTTTTGAAAGTTTGCTCATTGTGATTTTCTCCTAATTGTTTCAATAATCACATTATTGAATTCAAACAAAAGCTAAAAATTAAATGAACTGGAAAAATATCTAAGGCTTTGGATCTGAGATTATGCACACAGAATCAGACATGTTGAGTTTCCCAGATTGAGAAATGTAGATTAAAACGGTACTAACAAAAGGATGAGCTGATATGAAAATCATGGTGGCATGAAAATCATGGTGACACTATGTGTCTTAAATTAAGGTATTTAAAATGTTCTCAATCATGTACATTGTACTATCTAAATGTATCCATATTTAAATCATTACTTTGAGGTTACAGTTACTAAAGGAGAAAAAAATCAGTATTAAAATAACAGTAACACAAGTAGAAAAGTAAAATATTACCATTCTAGCTGAATAGAAGATGATTATTTTAAAATGCAGGTCTTTGAAGGGAGGAGGTATATTAAACAATCTGTTCTAATCACAAAGGAGCATAATGATTGCTCTTGTTTTTCTGTTGTTGCTGAACTTGAGTTTATAATACTATTTAGTCCCTTAAAATCAACCTTATTTATCTGCCTCTTCCTTTTTGAATACAACACTATTTAAAAAAAAAAAATCATGGCCTGCAGAAGAGAAATAAAGCTTCCATTTTGACTTCTTATGAGAAAGTCTCATTTTGAATCAAATACTCATCCCCAAAATGTGGAACACTGTGAATCCCCTACATTGTATGATGTAGTTTCATTAATAAAAAGCTCATTGATTATTCTAGAAAGAGCCATTTTATTGCTTACTTGAAGGTGTCCATGTCCTCAAAGGAAGATTAAGCACTTGTTTCTAATGAGAAAACATAGGATAACAAGAAGGGTGCAAGTTTGGGAGTCACAGCCATGGATGCAAATTCTAGCTTCGTCACTTACTAGCTTCATGATCTGACCATAGTATACTTATTAAAAATTACATTAAAATCTAGGGTATAGGATTGTAGAAGGGTGAAAATAATAACCACCTAGTACGAGATCAGTTTTCATCTCTCATGCTTCTCTAATTAGGGCCACACTTCACCCATCAGATGTTATTGCATTTTCAGACCATAAATTGACACATCAGCTGAACTGAGCTCACCATAGGGCAGATGCACATGTCACAGAGAAAGAGAGGGACTGTCTTCAATTTAACAATGTGAGCTAGGAAAAGCATTATGGTTACAGCGTAGGTACTGTTGTTTTCTTCCAATATGATCATAAACCTTTGGAGGGCTTTTCTGTCCTTTCTTTTTCCTCTTCTAGGCTGCACTTCTTCCTCTTTCCAGTATGTTCCTGAGTTCATCTTTGTTTAAAAGCAGCACTGTCCAAATTGAGGCATTATATATGACTAACTGGCATGTGATTTGCATCACTTTATGCACTGGAGGAATGTGGTCAAAACATCTGTGACTATTTCAGTGTGTAAAAAACCTCGATGTATATACCTATGCAAGGTGCAACCACTGTGAATAACAGGGCAAGTCTGGCTGCCAGTCACTGGAGTACATCTTTTCATGCACTATCAAAGGCCAATATGGAAAGAACATTTGAAAAAGAAAAATACTGCTCATTTCACCCTAGATTGCTAAAAAGAACACCACAGACTGTGGTACCTGGAAATTTCTGTTGAATGGTGATTTTTCTCTCTTGCATTAATTTCAGTTCAAACTGCCTGGACTGCTTCAGTAAAAAAAACAATGGCAATTCATATCCTTTCCAGAGCATAAAAATTACTGCACTCTTAAGCACATAATTTTAAAACAAAGAATATGCTGTATAAAGTCACATTCTGAAACAAAATAAAGTTGTCCTTCTATGATGAATTAGTTTAATATTTCTTAAAACCATGATCCTAGATTCAATATTCTCTAATATTGGAGAACGTAATGCGTTTTTCTTAATATTTTGCCCAGTTTAATGGTTTATTTAATATCATTTCTGACGTTCATATTATTGATATATATTTTAACCACATATGGAAGAATATTTAAATATAAAGGCTGAATTATCATTATTATTATTTTTGTACAATGTCAAGGTAATGAGTCAAGCAGTGGTGCCTTTATTCTGGCTAATTCTAGTGATATATGATGAAATTACTCCATTGGCACAGGGTGTAGCTACGTTAATTGATGATTAATTTTATTCTGTTTTCTTATAAATATTTGAGAAGTTAAATTCCATTTGGAAACAAAACTCTGATGAAAATAACCATAATCAAAGAGATTTATGTTTTGTTCTCTGCATATAATTAGGTCTTCAAATATTCTGTTTTTCTAATCTAACATCTATTCCATAAGTCTATCTGAATAAGAAGAATTATCTATTATGGTATAATAAGTAGCAAGTATATATCATTTCCTTGAAAACTTAATAAACAATTGGGCTTCATGATACTGAAGAGCTATAATCAATGTTGGAAGAAATTCCAACAATGCTGTTATTGTTGGAAGAAATTCAATCTGCTTTTTGCTAACCAAAGGCATTTATATATTAAAATGGTTGTAGAAATAAGGCAGACATACAAATAATAATTTAAAACTTAGTACATAAACCTTCATCCATCCTCTCATTTATCTGTGTAAATGAGTTCCTTCCTATGAAATGTCAGAAGTCTTCTCTACAATCAATTTAAGGGAATGATGTGAACTAGAACATAAGTTCCAAATGAAAGTACCCCAAACTTTCTTAGTTCTTCCTACTTGCTTCCTATCTGTAGACCTCTAATGAGAAGGATATTCAATACCATAGAAATCACAAGTGGCTGTAAAAATATATGATTCTAATAGTTTTAGAGTAGAAATGTAAGAGTTTTTTGAAAAGGGAAATTAAGCTTATGCCTTTTTCTGCTTATTTATGTGAAACATATAGTAATTAAGTGGTAAATATTACATAAAATTTTATATTAATTCATTAATTTGCTCAATAAATAATTTTTGAGAAATCACTGCCTACTCTGCATTGCTTCAGGGCCTACAACTGTGAATATGAAACTGTAGTTCCTACCCTCAAACAGTCTGCATGTCAGTGCTAGGGGCAGTCAAATACAATGATCATTACAACACAGAGAGTACTCAGTGCTATGATAGAACTAAGAAAAAAGTGATCCAGAAACACATCATGGGATCCTGGAGACAGGGCATAAAAGTAAGGGAGGTGGGTGTCAAATGGAGTCATAAAATCAAAAAGCTACGCACACTGCAAAAAAGTCAATGGATAGTTAAAAACAATTAATATAATTTCCAATAATGATTATTTTGGATAAGAAATAAAACAGTGTTAAGTGATAAACATGGATTGGAGAGTTGGAAGCTATTTTAGGCCAGAGAATTTGTGAGGTCACCCTTCGAGGTGGGATCTAAATAATGAGAAGAAACTATAAGATATGTAGAAAAGGCATACCATGTAGAGGCAACAGCTAGTGCAAATGTCCTAGGGTAGGAAAAGGCTTGAGATGTTCAAAAACCAAGATAAGAACTATAGAACACTGTGTCTGCAGCAAAGTAAGCTCAGAGGATCTTCTACAACTTAAACTCATAGACACAGGCAGAGGCTGAAGTGCTGATTTGGCCTTGTAGGCAATGGAAGAATTCTACTCTAATTATAAGGGAGAATTTTACGTGGGAGAGTGAATGTCATTTCAATTGTTCACTTCTGTACCATGGTACATAGAAGTAGGCCAGCCACAAAATAGCTGCTCAGTACATACTTACTAAGTGAATAAATGACTGTTAGGGCAATGTTCGAAGAAAGACGATTGAAGTGTCATGAAAATAGGACTGAGATTCATCACTTATATCTTCTATGTGTCATTACTACATGATGTAAAAGAAATGACATTTTTAAAAAGAAAAATCATGACTCTCAAGTTGGTCAGAACAGTCCAATTTCTTTTCTACAGTCATAGTTTAATAGCTCATGGTTTCTGTCTTTACATGTAAATACTAGTGGTAGCCTTGCCATTGCTCCAAAGGAGTATTTTCTTCAAAGGACGATACATCTAAAAAATTCAGATTCTTGGAATGGGTGAGACTCTGAATATAATGGATAGTTATTAAATTTTCATTTTTGAAGAAATGGAAAGAGCACAAGGATAAGGCTGGTTCATCACATTAATGCTCCGCTAATCTTAGGAGAGCATCTCAAACAACAAAAAGCATTCAGAACACCCAAATCTTCTGAAACTTTCTAATCCCTGCATGCAGTGCTGTTCAAAATTGGATTTCTTTGGAATTGTTCTGTTGTATTTATGTCAAAACAGGTAATATTTTTCTGGTCCACTAAACTAAACCTTATTTGCACTTTGATGGATATAAAATAGCTCCCTTTTATCTGGGGAGGATATAGCCCAGAGTGCTTATGATTTGCCCTCAGAGAAGCTTATTTTGTTCATGTTGTGGAACAAGTACATTGAATCTGCAAGGTTTTGACATGAAAATCTCCTGTAGACTCCTTTCTTACCTATACTAAGTGGGATTATTGAATTAAATATTAATAAGTGCAATTACCTGCAGTGACAACAATGAACAATGGGGAATAAGAGCAAGGAAGGGAATATAAGCAATGAGAAATATCCATGAAGAGTTTTTAAAGACTACTTTTAGAGCAGTTTTATGTTCACAGCAAAGCATTTTTTTTTGTTCTTTTTTTTT
Organism: Monodon monoceros; assembly: GCF_005190385.1. Lineage (NCBI taxonomy): Eukaryota > Metazoa > Chordata > Mammalia > Artiodactyla > Monodontidae > Monodon > Monodon monoceros. The sequence goes on from NW_021703771.1 coordinate 27,506,365, forward strand.
TTAGAAAAGAATATATACCAAAGATGCAACAAGGGGTTATATAGGCAAGAATAAAACCAAGAAAGAGGCAAAATATGTAAGAATATGCCAATAATAGTGGTAACTATTTATTGAGTCTCTGCTCTGTTTCAGATGCTAAGTACTTTATATGCATTATTTAACTTAACCTGCACAATAACCCTGTGTTAGCTACTGTTATTTTTCTCATTTTACAGATGAGGAAGCCAAGGACAAAGAGGTTAAGTACCTGCCTTACAATCTACCAGTTAGCAAGTGGAGGAGTCAGATTGGAATGAGCACAGGCAGTCTTGCTCCACAACCCTACAGGGCAACATAGAGATACTGCTTGGATCCCCCTTCAAGAAAGAGTTTGCTATCTGGCTGCAAGAAATGCAGTTGACTGACAATGTCTAATTACAATGTCTGAATTTGTAAACAAAGACTACACTCTTCCTGGGCTTTCTGCAGCTTCCTGCCTGATGAGTGGAGCAGAGGGACTTGGTAGGGTTTGGTATTTCTGCCCATTGTGAGTCTCCTCTAGTGGGTAATTATGCTCTAAAGCCCCTTTGGCCAGATAAAAATTTGACAGATCTCTATCTGAGCGTGAGACTCTTTTTTCTGTTCTCAGAAGACAGATACGGATTGAAGTCTGAAGGCTTTTGCCCTCCTTGATAAAAATTTTACACTCCTAACTCTAGTTCAGAGCCTGCTTCCCAGAGTCACAAATTTTACACAATCACTCTTACCCACTCTCTGATAATGACCATCTGAAAACAAAGTACTGTGACTCAATGAAATTAACAATCATATATATGCCAAACACTCTGCTAAATGTTTTACATTTACATCTCATGGCCTTTAAGTCCCTATCACAAACCCTGTATGATACATATTTTTTTCAGAATTAGGAATAAAGAAAAGAAAGCTTCTAGACTTTAAGAAACTTGCCCAAATCAATGAATGAAACAAAATTAGAATTTGCATTCATGTCTCGTCTCCAGTAAACCATCCTATTTCAGTAGAAAACAATGCATAGCCTTCTAAAGTTATTTGTAAAGAGGTAAGAATAGACTTACTGCTTAGTTAAAATGGTAGTATTACAAATGAAAGGAAGAATAACCACATATTCTTCAGATTGCATTTTTTTCAGGCAAAGAAAAGTATCTTTGAACTAAAACAGCTAGAACAATATAAAAAAGATATTGCTGCTTGAGACAGTATATAAATTGTCTGAGGCAGTCCCTAGTTAAATTAATCCAAGTCTCAAGACTCTGAAGATTTATATTCTAGGAAGCTGTAGAAATGTACAAATGTGATCTCAGAGTCACTGCCAGAAATATTTTATTTTAATTTTGCAGGAAAGGAGAAGTGTGGGACACCCATAAAGGAACAAATGTTTCCATTTTCAAAAAGAGGAAATGTGTGCCTACATTAGATACTGATTTCCAGATTAAAAAAAAATCTGGAATGGCTATCAGTTAGATTTAATTTGTATTTTTTATTTGTATAAAGTCCAACTAAAAGATAAAGAAAAATACATAAAGACTATAAAATGCACAGAGACTAGAAATGTGCTATTACATATGTATACCTTAAGAGCGAAATTTGTTTTTCCTCACAAATTGTTTTATAATTTTGCAAAATCTGCAGAGTGAATGGTAGCTTAGAGTCATTACAGTCTGGATATCAGCAAGAAACCACACAGGCAGGACCTTTTGTTACCATTTTCTATTATCACTTCCCTGGGTCCTTGGTGACAAAGCAGGAGTTTAGGTAGTGTCTTAGTCTATTCAGCTGCTATAATATACCACAGACTGGGTAGCTTATGAACAACATAAATATATTTCTCACAGTTCTGAAGGCTGGAAATCTGAGATCAAGGCATCAGCATGATCATGTTTTAGTGATGGCTCTTTCCCTGGTTCATAGCCAGCACCTTCTTGCCATGGCTTGGGATCTCTCTTTAATGAGAACACTAATCCCGTTCATGAAGGCTCCATGACTTAAGGACCTCCCAAAGGCCCCACCTCCTGATGTAATCATTTTTGAGGTTTTCAACATACAAATTTTGGGGGGACACAAATATTCAGACCATAGCAGGGGTCCTTAGGAGACTGGTAGTGGGGCTTCCATTAACTCAAGCACAAAATTCAGACACCCAATGTCATGGGAAAGAGAAAAGGAGCAATATTTTTGTTGAATTGACACGTTTTCAAAATAATTAGGTGATTCAGATTTTTCTCTTCTTTTCTTTGTTTTTTAAAAGTAAGAATCTCTAAGGATAAATTGGGAGTTTGGGATTGACATGTACACACTTCTATATTTAAATAAAAATAAAATATCTAAGGAAATAAGACTCCGAATTTCTGGGTTTAAATTCTAGGCTGTCTCTCTAACTTGTAGTGTGACAAGTCACTTCATTTCACTACAGTTTTCTTATATGTAAAATAAATATATTTTAAGGTTACTTGGGAAAGGAAACTTCTCTGCATATGTAGGAGGTCTATTGATGAGTATATTACAATTATAGTGAGGAGAGATAGCTATGGGCAGAGGCACATCATTTAGTTTAAATCTATTTTTTTTTATGTTTGTCATCTGCACATGGCAAGAAAGCTTAATAAAAACTAGCAGATCAGGGCTTCCCTGGTGGCGCAGTGGTTGAGAGTCTGCCTGCCGATGCAGGGGACACGGGTTCATGCCCCGGCCCGGGAAGATGCCATGGAGCGGCTAGGCCCATGAGCCATGGCTGCTGAGCCTGCGTGTCCGGAGCCTGTGCTCCGCAACGGGAGAGGCCACAACAGTGAGAGGCCCGCGTACCGCAAAAAAAAAAAAAAAAAAATCAGCAGATCACCAAGGAGGTATCATCACAAAGCACAATGAGGGGGGACAGAGACAGAAACCATTTTATTATACCGCTTCTCACTGAGTTGAATAATTAAATAGATAAGAATAAATAAGTTAATAAAATATTTTAAACTATTTCAACAACTCTAAAAGAAGAAAAAGCCATTTAAAATGTGACTGTTCATAGTGGGCACTAATTGCACATCATGTCATTTTTTTTAAATGGTTTTCAACTTTAAAATTTGCCTAGAATTTATGATAAAAGTGATGTTACAGTGGAATAAAGATAAACTTTTCAACAGATGGAGCTGGAGTCAATTGGATATCTGTAAGAAAAGTAAATGTGTCTGGACACTTAGCACAGAAAAATAATCAGTCCAAAAATGCAGAGCCAAAAGTTAAAGGTGATGGAGGAAATCAACATGGCAGAATAGGAGAACACGGAGTTCACCTACTCCCATGAATACATCAAAAATACATCTACACGTGGAAGAGTTCTCAGTGAAACAAACTGGAGATAGCAGGACTCTTATACAAACAAGGTTGTAAGAAAGATCCACATGGAGTTGGGCAGGAAGGGAATAGAAACAAGCAGGTCAGGAACTTGGAGGGGCACAGAAGAGGAGGGAGATTACACAGGCTCAGAGATCCTCCTTGGGAAGCTAGCAGTTCAAACCACATATTAGGGGCCCTAGGCCTGGGGTCCAACACCTGGAAGACAAGTCCTGTTAGTCGGTTTGAAGAACAGTGGGACTAACAACTGGACTATAAGAAACCTAGACTTTGCTAAAGAAGGGCAAACATACATACTTGCTTACTCCTGAAGAAAGGCAGAGGAAGTAGATTAAAACTGCCCAGGGACTCTGGCTGGTTTCTCACAACAGCCCAAGTGCATGCCTCAGCCCACACTGAGCACCACTCCAGACCCTCTTGATCCTCACTGCAGCTCCACACTAGGATGAAGCCTGCTGGTACTGAGGATAGCATGCAGGTGTGGGGAACAGAGCTAGCTAGATTCTAGCATGGCCCCTGAACAGGGTGAGGGCAGCCATTACTTGTGTTCACGGGGGTGCAGATCAGAAGCAGCCCAGAAAACTGACTGGTATGCCAGGACTTCCCCAGCATGTGCCCCTTCCCATACTAGGTGCCTGCTCCAGGCCCTCTTGTGCTGCTCCCCTCAGGTGAGAAACTGCGAATGCTGAGAACAGGGAGACAACACACTTAGAGGGAGTGGACCCAGCTCAGACCTGACCCTCGGGGCTTCTGCTCCAGCAACTTGGGACCTGACTCTACCCCCAACAGAGTGGTGTTGGCTACTGAGCAGAGAAAAAGACCCAGGTCACACCTGGCTCTGGCACTAAATCCTTCATCTCCAACCCCACCTCCCACCAAGGTGATAGCTGCCAGCACACCCTGAGGGAAGATGTGATGCTCACTTCAGATACAGCCATTCCACAGAAGCCACTGGACACATGCAGATTGTATATGGACACTCCCACACAAGGACACCCCTTCAAGAGGGACAGGTAACTGTTTCACTTAATTTCAAAGAGACAGAGAAAGTTAAGCAAATGAGAAAACAGAAAAATGTGTTTCAAGTGAAAGAACAAGAAACAAAAGAAAAACAGAAAAAACTAAAACCTGAGATAAATAATTTACCAGATAAGGAGTTCCAAGCATTAGTAGGAAGAATGCTAACTGAACAGGGGAAAGAATAGATGAAAACAGTGAGTATTTTAAGAAACTAGAAAATATAAAAGAACCAGTCAGAACTGAAGAAAACAATAACTGAAATAAAAAACAAACTAGAAGCAATTAACAAGCAACGAGGTGATACAGAAGAGCACATAAGTAATATGGAAGATGAAATAATAGAAATCAGCCAATCAGAACAGCAAAAAGAAAAAAATTAAAAAACGAGAACAGTTTAAGGGACCTCTGGAGTAACATCAAGTATACTAACATTTGCATTATAGGGACCCCAGAAAAAGGAGAGATAAAGTGATCAAAAATGTATTTAATAGGGGACCTTGAAGATGACGGAAGAGTAAGACGCGGAGATCGCCTTCCTCCCCACGGATACACCAGAAATACATCTACACGTGGAACAACTCCTACAGAGCACCTACTGAAGGCTGGCAGAAGACCTCAGACCTCCCAAAAGGCAAGAAACTCCCCACGTACCTGGGTAGGGCAAAAGAAAAAAAGAAAAAACAGAGACAAAAGAATAAGGACGGCACCTGCACCAGTGGGAGGGAGCTATGAAGGAGGAAAAGTTTCCACACACTAGGAAGCCCCTCCGCGGGCGGAGACTGTGGGAGGCGGAGGGGGGAGCTTCGGGACCGCGGAGTAGTGCACAGCGACGGGTGCGGAGGGCAAAGCGGGGAGATTCCCGCACAGAGGATCGGTGCCGACCGGCACTCACCAGCCCGAGAGGCTTGTCTGCTCACCCGCCGGGGCGGGCGGGGCTGTGAGCTGAGGCTCGGGTTTCGGTTTTGGACGGAGCGCAGGGAGAGGACTAGGGTTGGCGGCTTGAACATAGCCTGAAGGGGTTAGTGCACCACGACTAGCTGGGAGGGAGTTCGGGGAAAAGCCTGCACCTGCTGAAGAGGCAAGAGACTTTTTCTTCCCTCTTTGTTTCCTGGTGCACGAGGAGAGGGGTTTAAGAGCACTGCTTTAAGGAACTCCAGAGACGGGCGCGAGGCGCGGCTAAAAGCGCGAACCCCAGAGATGGGCGCAAGCCGCGGCTAAAAGCGCGGACCCCAGAGACGGGCGCGAGCCGCGGCTAAAAGCGCGGACCCCAGGGACGGGCGGGAGACGCTAAGGCTGCTGCTGCCGCCACCAAGGGGCCTGTGTGCGAGCACAGGTCACTCTCCACACCCCTCTTCCGCGGAGCCTGTGCAGCCCGCCACTGCCAGGTTCCCGGGATCCAGGGACAACTTCCCCGGGAGAACGCACGGCGGGCCTCAGGCTGGTGCAACGTCACGCCGCCTCTGACGCCGCAGGCCCGCCCCGCACGCAGTGCCCCTCCTTCCCCCCCCCACCCCCGGCCTGAGTGAGCCGGAGCCCCCGAATCAGCGGCTCCTTTAACCCCGTCCTGTCTGAGCAAAAAATAGACGCCCTCCAGCGACCTACACGCAGAGGCAGGGCCTAATCCAAAGCTGAGCTCCTGTGAGCTGTGAGAACAAAGAAGAGAAAGGGAAATCTCTCCCAGCAGCCTCAGAAGCAGCGGATTAAAGCTCCACAATCAACTTGATATACCCTGCATCTATGGAATACCTGAATAGACAAGGAATGATCCCAAATTGAAGAGGTGGAATTTAGGAGCGAGATCTATGATTTTTTTCCCCTTTTCCTCTTTTTGTGAATGTGTACGTGTATGCTTCTGTGTGAGATCTTGTCTGTATACTCTTGCTTCCACCATTTGTCCTAGGGCTCTATCCGTCCATGGTTTTTTTTTTATAATTTTTTTCTTAATAATTAATTTTAATTGTAATAACTTTATTATACTTTACCTTCATTCTTTCTTTCTTTCTTTCCTTCCTTCCTTCCCTCCTTTAGACAACGAATCACCCCAAATTGAGGAGGTGGTCTCTGAGAGCAAGATTTATGATTTTTCCCCCTTTACCTCTTTTTGTGAAGGTGTATGTGTATGCTTCTGTGTAAGATTTTCTCTGTATAGCTTTGCTTCCAACATTTGTCCTAAGGTTCTATCCGTCTCTTTTTTTTTTCTAAATATTTTTTAATTCAATAACTATATTATACTTTATTTTATTTTTACTGTATCTTCTTTCTTTCTGTCTTTTTTCCTTCTTTCCCTCCTTCCTTCCTTCCTCCCTCCCTCCTTTCTTTCCTTCTTTGCTTCTTTCTCCCTTCCTTCCTTGCCTCCTTTCCTTCTTTCTTTCCTCATACTTCTATTAATTCTCTCTACTTTTTCTCCCTTTTATTCTGAGCCGTGTGGATGAAAGGCTCTTGGTGCTCCAGCCAGGAGTCAGGGCTCTGCCTCTGACGTAGGAGAGCCAACTTCAGGACACTGGTCAACAAGAGACCTCCCAGCTCCACATAATATTAAACGGCGGAAATCTCCCAGAGACCTCCATCTTAACACCAGCACCCAGCTTCACTCAACGACCAGCAAGCCACAGTGCTGGACAACCTATGCCAAACAACTAGCAAAACAGGAACACAACCCCACCCACTAGCAGAGAGGCGGCCTAAAATCATAATAAGGCCACAGACACCCCAAAACACACCACCAGACGTGAACCTGCCCACTACAGAGACAAGATCCAGCCTCATCCACCACAACACAGGCACTAGTCCCCTCCACCAGGAAGCCTACACAACCCACTTTAACAACCTTAGCCACTGGAGACAGACATCAAAAACAACGGGAACTACGAATGTGCAGCCTGCAAAAAGGAGACCCCAAACACAGTAAGATAAGCAAAATGAGAAGACAGAAAAACACACAGCAGATGAAGGAGCAAGATAAAAATGCACCAGACCTAACAAATAAAGAGGAAATAGACAGTCTACCTGAAAAAGAATTCAGAATAATGATAGTAAGGATGATCCGAAATCTTGGAAGTAGAATGGACAAAATGCAAGAAACAGTTAACAAGGACCTAGAAGAAATAAAGATGAAACAAGCAACGATGAACAACGCAATAAATGAAATTAAAAGTACTCTAAATGGGATCAACAGCAGAATAACTGAGTCAGAAGAACGGATAAGTGACCTGGAAGATAAAATAGTGGAAATAACTACTGCAGAGCAGAATAAAGAAAAAAGAATGAAAAGAACTGAGGACGGTCTCAGAGACCTCTGGGACAACATTAAACGCACCAACATTCGAATTATAGGGGTTCCAGAAAAAGAAGAGAAAAAGAAAGGGACTGAGAAAATATTTGAAGAGATTATAGTTGAAAACTCCCCTAATATGGGAAAGGAAATAGTTAATCAAGTCCAGGAAGCACAGAGAGTCCCATACAGGATAAATACAAGGAGAAATACGCCAAGACACATATTAATCAAACTGTCAAAAATTAAATGCAAAGAAAGCATATTAAAAGCAGCAAGGGAAAAACAACAAATAACACACAAGGGAATGCCCATAAGGTTAACAGCTGATCTCTCAGCAGAAACCCTACAAGCCAGAAGGGAGTGGCAGGACGTACTGAAAATGATGAAGGAGAAAAACCTGCAACCAAGACTACTCTACCCAGCAAGGATCTCATTCAGATTTGATAGAGAAATTAAAACCTTTACAGACAAGCAAAAGCTGAGAGAGTTCAGCACCACCAAACCAGCTTTACAACAAATGCTAAAGGAACTTCTCTAGACAAGAAACACAAGAGAAGGAAAAGACCTATAATAACGAACCCAAAACAATATAGAAAATGGGAATAGGAACATACATATCGATAATTACCTTAAATGTAAATGGACTAAATGCTCCCACCAAAAGACACAGATTGGCTGAATGGATACAAAAACAAGACCCTTATATATGCTGTCTACAAGAGACCCACTTCAGACCTAGAGACACATACAGACTGAAAGTAAGGGGATGGAAAAAGATATTCCATGCAAATGGAAACCAAAAGAAAGCTGGAGTAGCAATTCTCATATCAGACAAAATAGACTTTAAAATAAGGACTATTAAAAGAGACAAAGAAGGACACTACATAATGATCAAGGGATCGATCCAAGAAGAAGATATAACAATTGTAAATATTTATGCACCCAACATAGGAGCACCTCAATACATAAGGCAAATACTAACAGCCATAAAAGGGGAGATCGACAGTAACACATTCATAGTAGGGGACTTTAACACCCCACTTTCACCAATGGTCAGATCATCCAAAATGAAAATAAATAAGGAAACACAAGCTTTAAATGATACATTAAACAGATGGACTTAATTGATATTTATAGGACACTCCATCCAAAAACAACAGAATACACATTTTTCTCAAGTGCTCATGGAACATTCTCCAGGATAGATCATATCTTGGGTCACAAATCAAGTCTTGGTAAATTTAAGAAAACTGAAATTGTATCAAGTATCTTTTCTGACCACAACGCCATGAGACTAGATATCAATTACAGGAAAAGATCTGTAAAAAATACAAACACATGGAGGATAAACAATACACTACTTAATAATGAAGTGATCACTGAAGAAATCAAACAGGAAATTAAAAAATACCTAGAAACAAATGACAATGGAGACACAACGACCCAAAACCTATGGGATGCAGCAAAAGCAGTTCTAAGGGGGAAGTTTATAGCAATACAAGCCCACCTTAAGAAGCAGGAAACATCTCGAATAAACAACCTAACCTTGCACCTCAAGCAATTAGAGAAAGAAGAACAAAAAAACCCCAAAGCTACCAGAAGGAAAGAAATCATAAAAATCAGATCAGAAATAAATGAAAAAGAAATGAAGGAAACGATAGCAAATATCAATAAAACTAAAAGCTGGTTCTTTGAGAAGATAAACAAAATAGATAAACCACTAGCCAGACTCATCAAGAAAAAAAGGGAGGGGCTTCCCTGGTGGCGCAGTGGTTGAGAATCTGTCTGCCAATGCAGCGGACACGGGTTCGAGCCCTGGTCTGGGAAGATCCCACATGCCGTGGAGCAGCTGTGTCCATGAGCCACAGCTACTGAGCCTGCGCATCTAGAGCCTGTGCTCCGCGGCAGGAGGGGCCGTGACAGTGAGAAGCCCGCGCACCGTGATGAAGAGTGGCCCCCGCTCGCCGCAACTGGAGAAAGCCCTCGCACAGAAACGAAGACCCAACACAGCCAAAAATAAATAAATTAATAAAAAAAAAAAGAAAAAAAGGGAGAAGACTCAAATCAATAGAATTAGAAATGAAAAAGGAGAAGTAACAACTGACACTGCAGAAATAAAAAAAATCATGAGAGATTACTACAAGCAACTCTATGCCAATAAAATGGACAATCTGGAAGAAATGGACAAATTCTTAGAAATGCACAACCTGCCAAGACTGAATCAGGAAGAAATAGAAAATATGAACAGACCAATCACAAGCACTGAAATTGAAACTGTGATTAAAAATCTTCCAACAAACGAAAGCCCAGGACCAGATGGCTTCACAGGTGAATTCTATCAAACGTTTAGAGAAGAGCTAACACCTATCCTTCTCAAACTCTTCCAAAATATAGCAGAGAGAGGAACACTCCCAAATTCCTTCTACGAGGCCACCATCACCTTGATACCGACACCAGACAAGGATGTCACAAAGAAAGAAAACTACAGGCCAATATCACTGATGAACATAGATGCAAAAATCCTCAACAAAATACTAGCAAACAGAATCCAACAGCACATTAAAAGGATCATACACCATGATCAAGTGGGGTTTATTCCAGGAATGCAAGGATTCTTCAATATACGCAAATCTATCAATGTGATAAACCATATTAACAAATTGAAGGAGAAAAACCATATGATCTCAATAGATGCAGAGAAAGCTTTCGACAAAATTCACCACCCATTTATGATAAAAAACCCTGCAGAAAGTAGGCATAGAGGGAACTTTCCTCAACATAATAAAGGCCATATATGACAAGCCCACAGCAAACATCATCCTCAATGGTGAAAAACTGAAAGCATTTCCACTAAGATCAGGAACAAGACAAGGTTGCCCACTCTCACCACTCTTATTCAACATAGTTTTGGAAGTTTTAGCCACAGCAATCAGAGAAGAAAAGGAAATAAAAGGAATCCAAATCGGAAAAGAAGAAGTAATGCTGTCACTGTTTGCAGATGACATGATACTATACATAGAGAATCCTAAAGATGCTACCAGAAAACTACTAGAGCTAATCAATGAATTTGGTAAAGTAGCAGGATACAAAATTAATGCACAGAAATTTCTGGCATTCCTATATACTAATGATGAAAAATCTGAAAGTGAAATCAAGAAAACACTCCCATTTACCATTGCAACAAAAAGAATAAAATATCTAGGAATAAACCGACCTAAGGAGACGAAAGACCTGTATGCAGAAAATTATAAGACACTGATGAAAGAAATTAAAGGTGATACAAATAGATGGAGGGATATACCATGTTCTTGGATGGGAAGAATCAACATTGTGAAAATGACTCTACTACCCAAAGCAATCTACAGATTCAATGCAATCCCTATCAAACTACCACTGGCATTTTTCACAGAACTAGAACAAAAAATTTCACAATTTGTATGGAAACACAAAAGACCCCGAATAGCCAAAGCAATCTTGAGAACGAAAAAAGGAGCTGGAGGAATCAGGCTCCCTGACTTCAGACTATACTACAAAGCTACAGTAATCAAGACAGTATGCTACTGGCACAAAAACAGAAAGATAGATCAATGGAACAGGATAGAAAGCCCAGAGATAAACCCACGCACGTATGGACACCTTATCTTTGATAAAGGTGGCAGGAATGTACAGTGGACAAAGGACAGCCTCTTCAATAAATGGTGCTGGGAAAACTGGACAGGTACATGTAAAAGTATAAGATTAGATCAATCCCTAACACCATACACAAAAATAAGCTCAAAATGGATTAAAGACCTAAATATAAGGCCAGACACTATCAAACTCTTAGAGGAAAACATAGGCAGAACACTCTATGACATAAATCACAGCAAGATCCTTATAGACCCACCTCTTAGAGAAATGTAAATAAAAACAATAAACAAATGAGACCTAATGAAACTTCAAAGCTTTTGCACAGCAAAGGAAACCATAATCAAGACCAAAAGACTACCCTCAGAATGGGAGAAAATATTTGCAAATGAAGCAACTGACAAAGGATTAATCTCCAAAATTTACAAGCTGCTCATGCAGCTCAATAACAAAAAAACAAACCACCCAATCCAAAAATGGGCAGAAGACCTAAATAGACATTTCTCCAAAGAAGATATACAGAATGCCAACAAACACATGAAAGAATGCTCAACATCATTAATCATTAGAGAAATGCAAATCAAAACTACAATGAGATATCATCTCACACCCGTCAGAATGGCCATCATCAAAAAATCTAGAAACAATAAATGCTGGAGAGGGTGTGGAGAAAAGGGAACACTCTTGCACTGCTGGTGGGAATGTGAATTGGTTCAGCCACTATGGAGAACAGTATGGAGGTTCCTTAAAAAACTACAAATAGAATTACCATATGACCCAGCAATCCCACTACTGGGCATATACCCTGAGAAAACCAAAATTCAAAAAGAGTCATGTACCAAAATGTTCACTGCAGCTCTATTTACAATAGCCCGGAGATGGAAACAACCTAAGCGCCCATCATCGGATGAATGGATAAAGAAGATGTGGCACATATATACAATGGAATATTACTCAGCCTTAAAAAGAAATGAAATTGAGCTATTTGTAATGAGATGGATAGACCTAGAGTCTGTCATACAGAGTGAAGTAAGTCAGAAAGAAAAAGACAAATACCGTATGCTAACACATATATATGGAATTTAAGGGAAAAAAAATGTCATGAAGAACCTAGGGGTAAGACAGGAATAAAGACGCAGACCTACTGGAGAATGGACTTGAGGATATGGGGAGGGGGAAGGGTGAGCTTTGACAGGGCGCGAGAGAGTCATGGACATATACACACTAACAAACGTAGTAAGGTAGATAGCTAGGGGGAAGCAGCCGCAAGGCACAGGGATATTAGCTCGGTGCTTTGTGACAGCCTGGAGGGGTGGGATAGGGAGAGTGGGAGGGAGGGAGATGCAAGAGGGAAGACATATGGGAACATATGTATATGTATAACTGATTCACTTTGTTATAAAGCAGAAACTAACACACCATTGTAAAGCAATTATACCCCAATAAAGATGTTTTAAAAAAAATGTATTTAATAAAATTATGGCTGAAAATTTCCTGAACCTGAAGAAGGAAACAGATATCCAGGTACAGGATGCACAGAGAGCCCCATACAAGATGAACCCAAATAGATCCATATCAAGACATGTTGTAATTAAAATGGCAAAAGTTAAAGAGAGAATTCTAAAGACAGCAACAGAAAAACAAAGAAGCACATAACCTTCAGAAATCTGCAGGCCAGAAGGGAGTGGCATGATATATTTAAAGTGCTAAGAGGGAAAAACCTATAAAATAGGATACTTTACCCAGCAAGATTATCATTCAGAATTGAAGGAAAGATAAATAACTTCTCAAACAAAAACTTAAAAGAGTTCATCAATACTAAACAGCCCCTAAAAACGTTAAAGGGTTTTCTCTAAGTGGAAAAGAAAATACAATAAGAAGTAAGAATCTATGGGAATGGAAAAATCCCACTAATAAAGGCAAATATGTAGTGAAGGCTGTGGATCAACCACTTAAATAAGCAAGAATGAAGATTAAAAGACAAAACATTGTAAATCAATAATAATTACAATAAACAGTTAAGGGATAAACATGAAGGTGTAAAATGCGACATCAAAAACAAATGTGGGGCAGTGAAGTAAAAACTGTAGACCTTTTAGAATGTGTTTGAACTTAAATGACTACCTTTTAAAAACAAGCAGATATAGTCATAGGGCAACATATGTGAATCACATTGTAACCACATATCAAAAATCTACAATAGATACACAAAAACAAGAGAAAAGGATCACAATCTTACCACTAAAGAAAAGCATCAAATCACAAGGGAAGAATCTAAAAGAAGAAGAACAGAGAACTACAAAAACATTCAAAATGGCAGAAAGTCTGTACCTACCAAGAATTTCTTTAAATATCAATGTACTAAATGCCCCAATCAAAAGACGTCGGGTGGCTGACTGGATAAAAAAAAGCAAGACCCATCTATTTTTCTGCTTACAAAAGACTCATTTCAGAGCTAAAACACACCAGAATGAAAGTGAGGGGATGGAAAAAGATGTTTCATGCAAATAGAAATGACCAGAAAGCTGCGGTAGCAATGTTCATATCAGACAAAACAGACTTTAAAACAAAGTCTGTAAAGGAAGACAAAGAAGGGCATTCTATAATGACAGAGACCAATACGAAAAGAGGATATAAATTTCATTAACACATATGCACCTAATATAGGAGCACTTAAATATATAAAGCAAATATTAACATAGAGGGAGAAATTGAAAATAAATTAGAATACAATAATAGGAGACTTTAACACACATTTACATCAATGGACAGATCATCTAGACAAAAAAATCAGTAAGGAAACAGTAGTCTTAAATAACATATTAGACCAGTTGGACTTCACTGATAAGTATAGGACATTTCACCCTAAAACAGCAGAATACACATTTTTTTCAAGTGCACATACATCATTCTCCAGGATAGATCACATGCTAGGCCACAAAAGTTTCAATAAATTTAAGAGGATAGAAATTCTAACAAGCATTTTTACAACCACAAAAGCTGAAACTAGAAATCAATTACAAGATGAAAAATGGGAAAAACGCAAACACATGGAGATTAAACAACATGCTATTTAAAAAAAATTGTCAATGGATAAATCAAAGAAGAAATTAGAAAATACCTCAAGACAAATGAAAACACAACTTCTAAAATCTGTGTGACAGCAAAAGCAGTTCTAAGAGGGAAGTTTATAGTGATACAGGCCTACCTCAAGAAAAAAAAAAATCTCAAACAACCTAACCCTTCATCTAAAGGAATTAGGAAGGAAAAGAAGAATGAACAAAGCCCAGAATCAGAAGAAGGAAATAATAAAGATCAGAGAGAAACTAAATAAAATACATATCAAAAAATTACAGAACAGATCAATGAAACCAAGAGATTTTTTTTTGAAAAGATAAACAAAATTGATAAGACTTTAGCCAGACTCATCAAGAAAAAAAGAGAGGGCCCAAATAAACAAAATAAGAAATTAAAGAGGAGAAATAACAACCAATATCAGAGAGATAAAAAATATCATAGGAGAATACTTCAAAGAGTTATATGTCAATAGTTTGGACAACCTAGAAGAAATGGACAAACTTCTAGAAACACACAATCTTCCAAGATTGAATCAGGAAGAAATAGACCATCTGAACAGACAAATCATTTGAATCAGTAATCAAAAAATTCCCAGCAAACAACAGTCCAGGACCAGACAGCTTAACAGGAGTATTCCATCAAGCATATACAAGAGCTAATAACTACACTTCTCAAACTATTCCGAAAATTGAAGAGAACAGAACACTCACACATTCATCTTATGAAGCTACCATTACCCTGATACCAAAACCAGACAAAAACACTACTAAAAAAGAAAATCACAGGCCAATATCTCTGATGAATATAAATGCAGCAAAATAATAGCAAACTGAGTTCAACAATATATAAAAAGCATCATAAACCATAATTGAGTGGGATGTATTTCCAGGGATGCAAGCATGGTTCAATATTCACAAATCAATCACTACATAAAGGAAGGATAAAAAATCACATGATCATTTCTATAGACATGGAAAAAACATCTGACAAAATTCAACATCCATTCGTGATTTAAAAAACTCTCAAAGTTGGTATAGAGGGAACACATTGCAATGTAATAAAGACCATTTATGACAAACCCACAACTAACATCATTCTCAATGATGAAAAGCTGAAAGGTTTTCCTCTAAAATCAGGAAAAAGACAAGGATGTACAGTCTCACCACTTCTATTTAATACAATATTGGTAGTCCTAGCCTAGTGATCAGACAAGAAAAATAAAAGGCATCCAAATTAGAAGGGAAGAATAAAACTGTCATTATTTGCAGATGACATGTTACTATATATAGAAAATCCTAAAGTTTCCACCAAAACACTATTGAAATTAATAAATGAATTCAGTAAAGTTTCTGGATACAAGATTAATATGCAGAAATCTGTTGTTTTTCTATACATTAATAATGAAGTATCA
This sequence comes from Monodon monoceros, assembly GCF_005190385.1. NCBI lineage: Eukaryota > Metazoa > Chordata > Mammalia > Artiodactyla > Monodontidae > Monodon > Monodon monoceros. The sequence goes on from NW_021703771.1 coordinate 27,522,135, forward strand.
GAAAGACAAAGATAACAATCCCATTTAAAAATCACATCAAAAAGAATAAAGTACCTGGGGTAAAATTAACCAGGGACTTCCCTGGTGGTGCAGTGGTTAAGAATCTGCCTGCCAATGCAGGTTCAATCCCTGTTCTGGGAAGATCCTACATGCTGCGGAGCAACTAAGCCCATGCGCCACAACTACTGAGCCTGTGCTCTAGAGCCCGTGAGCCACAACTACTGAGCCCATGCGCCACAACTACTGAAGCCTGCATGCCTAGAGCCTGTGATCCGCAACAAGAGAAGCCACTGCAATGAGAAGCCTGAGAACTGCAATGAAGAGTAGCCCCTACTTGCTGCAACTAGAGAAAGCCCATGTGTAGCAATGAAGACCCAACACAGCCAAATAAATAAACAAATTAATTAAATTAAATTAACCAAGGAGGTGAAAGACATACACTCTGAAAACTATAAAATGTTAATGAGGGACACTGAAGATGACAAAGAACTAGAAAGATATCCTGTTAACATGGGAATAATTAATATTCTTAAAATATACATATTACCCAAAGCAATCTATAGATTTATTGCAATTCCTATTAAAATATCCATGACATTTTTCACAGAACTACAAGTAATGCTAAAATTTATGTGGATCCACAGAAGACCCTGAATAGCCAAAGCAACTTTACAAAACAAAATGAAGCTGGAGGTATCGTGCTCCTTGCTTTCAGACAACACTACAAAGCTACATTAATCAAAATAGAATGGTACTGGCACAAAAACAGACACATAGATCAGCAGAACAGAATAGAGAGCCCAGAAATAAACCCACACTCTTATGGTCAATTTATCTTCAACAAAGGAGGTAAGAAAATACAATGAAGAAAAGAGAGTCTCTTCAATAAATGGTGCTAGAAAAACTAAACAGCTACATGTAAAATAATTAAATTATAATATTTTATCACATGATATACAAAAATAAACTCTAAAAAAAAGACCAAATGTAAGCCCCAAAATCATAAAACTCCTAGAAGAAAACATAGGCAAAACACTCTTTGACATAAATTGTAGCAATTTGGATCTGTCTCCTAAGACAAAGGATACAAAAGCAAAAATAAACAAATGGGATCTAACTAAACTTAAAAGCTTTTGTACAGCAAACGAAACCATCGAAAAAATGAAAAAAAAAGCCTACTAAATATGGAAGAAAATATTTACAAACAATATATTCAATAAGGGGTTATTATCCAAAATATATATTAAATAGCTCATAAAACTCACTATAAAAATATCCTATCATAAAATGGGCAGAAGACATGAACAGACATTTTTCCAAAGAAGATAGATGGCCTACAGGCACATGAAAAAATGCTCAACATTGCTAATCATCAGAAAAGTGCACATCAAAACCACAGTAAGATATTATCTCACACTTGTCAGAATGGCTATCATTAAAAAGACCACAAATAAGAGATGATGGTGAGAATATGGAGAAAAGGAAACCCTAGTAGACTGTTGGTGGGAATGTAAATTGGTGCAGTCACTATGGAAAACAGTATGGCGAGTCCTCAAAAAACTAAAAATGGAACCACTATATTATCTTGTAATTCCACTGCTGGATACACAGCCAAAGAATACGAAAACACTAATTTGAAAAGATACATGCACTCCAATGTTCACAGCAGAATTATTTATAATAGCTAAGATATGGAAGCAACTTAAGTGACCATCAACAGACGAATGAATACAGAAGGTCTGGTGTGTGTGTGTATTACTCACCCATAAAAAAGAATGAAAGTTTACCATGTGCAACAACATGGATGGACCTGGAGGGTATCATGCTTAGAGAAATGAGTCACACAAAGACAAGATACTGTACATTATCTATGTGGAATCTAAAAAATTAAACAAACAAATGAATATAACAAAACAGAAGCAGACTCACTATAGCAAATAAACTAGTGGTTACCAGTGGAGAGAGGGAAGGGGGAAGGGCATGACAGGCATAGGGATTAAGAGATACAAACTACTACATACATAATAAATAAGCTATAAGTATATATTGCACACACAGGGAATATAGCCAATATTTTATAACACTTACATGGAGTAGAATCTATAAAAATACTGAATCACTACATTGTACAGCTGAAACTAATACTAAATTTAAATCAACTCTACTTCAATTTAAAATATATAAAAGTTAAAGGTAAAATAATAAAGTTTTAAAAAAAAGACATCTTCATGAACTTAGAGTACACAGAGATTTGTTAAATTAGACCCAAGGCAGAAAATCTTGATAACCTGTATTATATTAAGAATTTCAGTTATAAAAAACACATTTAGGAGCATGATAAAACGATTTACAAATAAGGGAACATTTTCCCAAAACATATATTCAACAAAAGACTGTATAAAGAACCCTTATTAATCAATAAGAAAAAGGCAGACAATCCAATAGAAAAATTGGCAAAAGAACATTAATAGACACTTAATAAAAGAGGATATTCAAATGGTTAATATGTATGTTGAATGGTACCCAACTTTGTTAATTATCAGGCAAATTCTAATTAGACCACAATGGAAAACCATTACGTACCCATCAGAATGGCTAAAATGAAGAAGACAAAAGTAGTAAGTAATGTCAAAAATATGGAATAACCAGAAACCCAAGACACAAATGGTGGGAGAGTAAATTTGTAAAATAACTTTGGAAACTAATTTGGTCGTACTACTAAAACTAAACATATATATGCTATAATTTACCATTTGTACCTTTAGAATATATCCAACGGAAATAAATATATTCCCCCCAAACATCTAATCTAATTACCATAGCAAAAAATATTTATATGCCCCAAATTGAAAACTACTCAATTGTACAACAGTAGAATAAATTGTATAAACACTATACAGCACTGAGAATGAATGAATTACAACTACATACAACAATATGGATGAAGCTAACAAAAATAATGTTTAGAAAAAGAAGCCAGATGCCAAAGAACATATACTTAGGATTCTACTTACATAAAGTACATAAACAGACAAAACTGGGCTGCTGTTAGCACCTACAACACTTCTGTACAAACAGTCAAAAGACACCACTTCCTCTAGGCTGATGAGGGCATATGGCTTGGTTGGTGGACAGGGTTGAATTTCATGTCCTGACAAAGCTCCTCACTGGCAATCCTTGAGGTTCTGCAACTTCCTCCAAGGTCCTACCCGTTAGAAACTACTCTGTGAGAAGGAATACTGTTTCCTTTGCCCTATAAATATCATTAATCTCTTTTCTACTCTTTCACACTATCTTCTTAAAACCAAAAAGATACTTCACATTGGCAGATAAAATAATCGATAACAATCAATGAGAACTTTTGATGGCACAGTGCAACCAGAGAGCTGTTATCCCCCAAAGCAGGATGTTATAGGTGGAGGAGGAGGGGATAAATCATGAGAACCCTGAATCTTAGGAGCCAAGAAAGCAGATGACCATAAAGAATAGGAAGCAAAAATAATTACAGAATAGGTGAATGCATCACTGAAATTTAGGATTCGAATATTTACATCAACCTCCTCTCCAACTGATCTATGAGGAAGATTCAGCAACCAACCCAGAGGAGAAAAGAAGCAGAAGAAAGACTACTTACTCTGTGTGGTGACAATTACTGAGTATAAACAAATCTCACCCCATCTAACAATGAGTAAATACAAAGGAAAGAGCAAAAAATAATAGGTGATTGCTTTTTTTTTTCTCCAAGAGCACAGGACCACAATTTCTTAAACAAAACTAAATGTTAAATTATCCCTGCATGCTTGATCCAGTATCAATTCCCCAAGAGTGCTTTTCATGGTGTCAACAGGAAAATGGTAAAAGTATTTCAGACAGCATTTTCGTTAAGAAAAGTGCAAAAATAAAAATAGCGTTATAAACAGCATCTTGGCAGGATCTTGCCAAGAGTGTGGCAAATCAGAATTCTCCTGCTATTCTGTGCTTTGGCATCCCTTCTGCCTGCCAGTCTTCTCCCCAGAAGAGGTGAGATGGCTCAATGAAATTTCACACATTTATATCATCCAGGTTAAGGTACAGAACACCACACACTTTTTCGAGCAACTGCGTGGCATTTATTTTGCCAAAGGGAATTGAAAGAGGTCTATGTTACACACCTGATCCCTCTCTACGTTTTCAGGTGTAGCAGAATCCCCACAGGGAACAATGGAAAATTCAAATTAAGGTAAAAGAAAGAGGGCTTAATAAAGGGACTATGTATTCAAGTGTGGGTAGGGTTTAGGAAACCCATGAGGGATGGTGTAGTCCCTGGGGCTGGGGAACGTTGAGGGCCAGTCCTGTGTTGGCACTGGATGAGCAGAGTAAATGCCTGGGAGTAAGTCCACAGAGGTGGGACCATCTGTGCTACAGATTCATTCCTGGTAAGAGGGAGGACCTCCTGACAATCCAGGACAAGAGGTTTATGGTTATGGAAACGAAGTTTCCTTATTGCTAATGAGTAGATGAAATGATGCTGTTTATAATGGATTTGCACATGAAATTATGTTTTTATGGCTCACACAAGGTGGTTTGTTAAAAGTATAACTAAATAATTCAATTTAGTGTTTAGAAGGGAGACATAGGAGAGAGAGTTCCCCTCAAACAGTGCCTGAGAAATGCAGTTTTCCATTGGAATCCCCTGCTGTTGTCAGAGTCCTGTTGATTGGGACATGGGTGTGGGGGGATGGGGACTGGATTGGGGGGATGGGGATGTGGGTGTGGGGGTGACTGGGGACATGGGTAATAAGTGACTGCTTTTATCTAAAGCAGATTTTAAGAATATACAGCCTCTATAACAGAGGAACGGAATAGATGAAGAAAAAATTAAATAGAAGAAAATAGATAAGAAGAGTGTGTACAAGGAAATTAAGTGCAACAAGATCCCTGTTAACAATAGCAAGAGTAAAATTAATCCCATACAACTTTGGATCAATTCAGTTGACCAGTTTTTCATGTATGTAGAGAAAAAGAGCAAAATAATGAGTGTGATAAGAGAAGCTGATACGATTGGAGGACAGAAAACAGTGAGATAGATGTTGTAGTCAATTTTCTTATCGTTTACAACCATATGCTTCCTGCCCTGTAAAAAGATGGTACATTTCTATCCAATTCAACATGGCTTGCAGTGCCTCCCTGCAGGGAGAGTATGCTTCTCTACTTTTAGATCTGGTCATGGATTGCTTAGGCCAAGAAAACATGATGGAGGTAGTAGCATTTCAATTCCAAGAAGAATATTTAGTAAGCATTGCTTGTTTCTATGATCTCCCGTGCTTTTCCCTCTGCCACAAGACTGGCAAACTCCTAAATGGAGCTGCTCTGTCAGCTTTGATCACAGAATAAAAAATTGGTAAAGAGTAACAAAAGTGACATATAATATAAGCTAGATATAAATGCCTGTTGATGCTTATTGTATAAGTTACTGAGGCTGGGGCCTTTTTTTAAAAAAAAAAACATGTTAAAGCCGATACAAAAACAAACATCATTTTGGAAGTAAGATCTGGAGTAATTTCAATAGGAAAAATAGACAAGTATATAATAAAACATTTCTTCAAGAAAGAACTGGGAATGCAAGTTTGAAAGATTCAAACTTTCTAGATAAAATCATTTAATGGAAACACTTGGTATTAGAGACCTGAGGAGAAGTTTTTAAATGCATAGATAGAAGAATTTTACATACATCCAAGCAGAAAAACAGATAGCTTACCTAAAAGAATAAAATCAGAATTGGTATTAACCTCTCTTCCACAAGACCATATGCAAGAAAAGCATAATCCATTGGGATTTTGAGGAAATTGGGTGGTGACATAATATTCATGGGTATGTTGCTGTTGATAAGTGAGTCTACAGAAAGGTGCTAACATATTAATGGCACTTCACAAGCTTTTTTATTGCAAATGTCAAAAACACTACATGAACTAGAAAGAATGACATTCATTGGTTCTCAGAATTCTGTTGATCAACCCAGTTTTAGAAAGGGCACAACAGTGGGGCTCAGAAACAAATAGAACCCAGGAATAGAACCCTACAGGGCTCTCATTTCTCTCTGCCTCTCTCCGTGTGTCACCTTCTTTTCCATGTGAAAGAAGTTGTGTCTCATTATGAATAAAAAATTCACAGCTTTGAAAGCCTGGTAAAAACTCCTAAAATCAAATTTAAAAAAGAGAGAAAGAGGTAAAATTTACTTTGTTTTAAATCATTACAAAACAAACTTTAACATTTAAAACATTTCCATAGGAGAGGCTCTCCAATGGTAAAATAATATAATAATATCTGAGTTAAGAATTTCAATCATATCCTTAGTGGTAGAGACAAAGATTAGAGACAGGGACTGGTAATAAAAATTTACTAAACTCCTTGAATAAACAGGAAAAAACACAGGACAGAGAGAGGGAAAAAAAAACCAAACATAATCCATACAAAATAAGTTTGGGAAATTTTACCTGTTATTATTTTATTACTAAATGACAAAAATATCCTGAGAATTTCATTCAAGAAAGAGAACAATAACTTAAACTAAAAAATTGGAAATGAAGACTTAGTATGATATAATCAGGAATAAATAAGAAAGATAAAATATTATAATTGACAAATAAATCAAGAGTCTGATTTCTTGAAAAAGATGATGTTGAGAAACCACTGAGAAAATAGACAAGTGAAAAATACAATGCATTGAATATGAAAACAAGATAATCAGAAGTGACAAAGAAGATTTAAAAATTGAGAACACTCAATATTTTGTAAATATATAAATTTTTCTAAGAAATACTTTTCTAGGAAAATATAAAATATGAAGACAGAGTCAAACAAATGTAGAGGACCTCAAAGAGACCAACAGTGATGGAAGAAATGAAAAAAAATTGTCAAACCCCACACCCACACAAAGCTAATCCTATACTCTTACAGAATACACAAAAGGTGGAGCTCATTTTTATATAGGCAGTATAATCAAAATGAAACCTAAAAAAAAGAAAATCCTTATATAATTCCTCAAAATAAATTCTAGGACTATAGATTTAAATCTACATTATAACAATTAAGAAAACACAAGAGAATAGATGAATAGTCATTAAATATTAAGATGACATGTACTTTGTAAACTAGACCTAATCAGATAAAAATATTAAGAAAGTATTTTACTGATTTTATTACATAAACATGAAAAAGAATTGACAAGACTACAAAGTAAATAACCAACCAGGAAACACTTTGCAAAATATTTTTAGAGAAAATGTTGTTTTCTTAGTATCTAAATTATTCTGGTAGATTAACCAGAAAACATGAATACCAAATTTTAAATGAAAAATTAGATTAGCATATAAATGGGAAACTCATAACAGAAAAATTACAAATAACCAATGAAAAGTTGTTGGCAAAAGCTGGCAAAAGATCTAATATCTAGGATGGGAGAAAGCCCTTATAATGTACTTTCTCACACACTCTTGTATAAAGAGTATAAATTTGTAAAATTTTTCTAGAAGGAAATTTCATAATATGTGTAGAAATCCATAAGACCCTGCAAAACATTTACCCTAGCAATAAAATTTTAGGAATTTATCCTATGAGCTGAGATGGACATTAAGCTTTATGTATATGTGTTTTTACAAAAAATATTTTTTAAAATAATGGTGAAATTGGAACAAATCAAAATGTCCATTAATAGGAGTCTAGTCTAGTCAAAATTATCTAGACACATGATAGAATATGTTTAGCCAGTAGTATCAATAATAAAAATGTTTATTCACATGAAAACTCTGTATCTTTAAATTTTCATGTTTCCAAAACAGAATGCCTTTCTCTAAATAAAACATTGAAAATTTATTTATAGTAAAAAAAAAAAAAAAAAAAAAAACCACTATTAACATTTGATAAAATACTAGGAATAAACCTAAGAAGCAAAAGACCTATACTTTGAAAACTATAAGATGCTGATGAACGACATTGAAGATGACACAAACAGATGAAGAGATATACCATGTTCATAGGTTGGAAGAATCAATATTGTCAAAATGACTATACTCCCCAAGGTAATCTAAAGATTCAATTCAATCCCTATCAAATTAGCAGTGGCAGTTTTTGCAGACCTAGAACAAAAAACATCTCAAACTTTGTAGGGAGACACAAAAGACCCTGAATTTTCAAAGAATCTTGAGAAAAATGAAGCTGGAGGAATCAGGCTCTCTGACTTCAGACTATACTATAAAGCTACATTAATCAAGACAGTATGGTACTAGCACAAAAACAGAAATATAGATCAATGGAGCAGGATAGAAAGGCCAGAGATAAACCCACGCACATATGGTCACCTTATCTTTGATAAAGGAGGCAAGAATATGCAATGAAGTAAAGACAGCCTCTTCAATAAGTGGTGCTGGGATAACTGGACAGCTACATGTAAAAGAATGAAATTAAAACATTCTTTAACACCATATACAAAAATAAACTCAAAATGAATTAAAGACCTAAATGTAAGACTAGATACTACAAAACTCTTAGAGAAAAACATAGGTAGAACACCCTTTGACATAAATCGCAGCAATATGTTTTTGGATCTATCTCCTAGAATAACGAAAAAAATAAACAAATGGGACCTAGTTAAACTTAGCAGCTTTTGCACAGCAAAGGAAACTATAAAAAAATGAAAAGACAACCCACAGAATGGGAGACTATATTTTCAAATGATGTAACTGACAAGGGATTAATCACCAAAAATATACAAAGAGCTCATGCAACTCAATACTAAAAAAAAAAACTCAATCAAAAAATGGGCAGATGATCTAAATAGACATTTCTCCACAGAAGACATACAGGTGGGCAAAAAGCACATGAAAAGATACTCAACATTTCTAAATATTAGTGAAATGCAAATCAAAACTACATTGAGCTATCACCTCACACCAAAAAGTCTATAAACAATAAACGCTGGAGAGGGTGTGGAGAAAAGGGAACCCTCCTACACTGTTGGTGGGAATGTAATTTGGTACAGCCACTGTGGAAAACAATATGGAGGTTCCTTAAAAAAATAAAAACAGAGCTACCATATGATCCAGCAATCCCACTCCTGGGCATATATCCAGAGGAAACCATAATTCTAAAAGATACATGCACCCCAATGTTAATTGCAGCATTATTTACAATAACCAAGACATGGAAGCAGCCTAAATGTCCATCAACAGAGGAATGGATAAAGAAGATGTGGTACATATATACAATGGAATATTACTCAGCCATAAAAAAGAATGAAATAATGCCATTTGCAGCAACATGGATGGATGTAGAGATCATTGTATTAAGTGAAGTAAGTCAGACAGAGAAAGACAAATATCATATGGTATCACTTATATGTGGAACCTAAAAAAATGATACAAATGAACTTATTTACAAAAGAGAAATAGACTCACAGAATTTGAAAATAAACTTATGGTTACCAAAGAGGAAAGGTGGGGGGAGAATTAGGAGGTTGGATTAACATATACATTCTACTATATATGAAATAGATAACCAACAAGGACCTTCAGTAAAGCACAGGAAACTCTACTCACTACTCTGTAATAACCAAGGGGTAAAAAATCTGAAAAAGAATATATATATATATATAAAATTAAATCACTTTGCTGTACACCTGAAACTAACACAACATTGTAAATCAACTATGATCCAATATAAAATAAAAATTAAAAAAAAACATTTGATATGTAACCTCTCTGATTTTTATGTGAATATTTACATAACATTAGATGATAATAGTTATTCCACAAAGACTATTGTAAGCAAAGGATTAGCTTAAAAAATATATTTGTGTATATAAAGATGTAGCCTAGATAATATACTTTAACACTAGGTATCCCCCTGTGTTAAGTGGGAATAATAAAACTACCACAAGGCAGGTAGGTATTAGGAAGAAATCTACTTTTTCTTCCACCTTTGAAATATATTAATGAACTCATATATACACATCTCATAGTAAAAGCAAACCTAATAAAAGTATAAAAAAGAAATCTTACCAGTATTCTTTATATGCCATGGAATTAAAGCTCCAGATACATAAAAGAAAAATATTATGTTAAATTCCATCTTCTTGCCTAAGGGGAGGACCAGATTGTGTTTTATTCTATCCCCAAGACTGAGGAAGCAGCAAACTTTCCAACCTAAACCCAAATTAACAGCCTGTGGTTTCTGAGATAAATTATCTCCAAAGGGCACCAGGTATCCCAAACCAGGAAACCAGGGGCACTCTTAGGCTTTAGGTGATATAAAGTTAGATCTATGCAAATATGTGGTCATTTGTGAGAAGGAAGCACCACAAACCCCTTTCCCAGGGGCACTTAGTCCTGGAAACACAGGGCTGTGAGGAGCCTGGGGGAAAATGAGGCACAAGCTGTTTCTAGCAGCCGTATTTTAACAAGCTGTTCTAGCCCCACAAAATTCCACATTATTTCTAAGAGCAGACATACCAGTCCTGGCCTGGCCCACATCCAATTTGGGTAACTGCATTCTGTCCTCTTTCAGGCCTCCCTGGCACTTTCAATTAGCCATAATTTATATTCTTCCCAGTTTACAATTGAAACTGCCTGGTATTGCAGCTGTGGGGTTACAGAGAGATGGCAGCTAAATTAACAGACAACTGGTACATTATTGCTGTTTTTCAGTTCTCTTTTGCCTTACATTTCTATGGAGTGCTAAAGGTCAGGGAATGTTAGTTCCATTTTATAAGAAAGAACACTGAAGCTCCAAAGTAACCTAACATTTACATCTATAACGAGTTGGATTACAAATTAAAAAATAAATTCCCACTTGGTAAATGCCTATACCTTAGAACTGAAATAAAGGAAATAACAAATCTTTTCTAAAAGAGAACAAATCACTTCAATATAAATAGGGGTATAGTGTGCTTCTTTCTTCTGCTTCTTTCTTAAAAATATTTATTAAGTTTCCACTTGTACTGAGTACTGTTCCAGGTGTTGAAGTCCTGGATGTAAACAGTGGATGGCATTTCTCAGATCCTTAAAATGCACCCATCCCTGTTTAACTCATTTGATATTCACAAGAGCTTTATGAGGTATATATTAATGTTACTCCTATCTTACATGTGAGAAACTGAGGCAAAGCAAGTATTAATAGCTTTCCAGAGGATAGCACTTACAATCAAAGCTTCAAACCTCAGCCATTTGATGCCAATAACTGTGTTCTCCATCACTATAATCATCTCTCCCATGCACAGAACAGTCCTGGGCTTTAGTATTACATAGAGGAAGATGAACAATAAACAATAAATAAGCAAGAGAACTCTCTGAGAGATCAAATACAAGTGCTGTGAAGAGAATTAAAATATTCTGTCTAGGTAGAGTAATGAATTATTACTTTAGGTTATCTGGTAAGAAGGCTTTTCTATTTAAGCTGGGAGATCTGGAACATAAAAAGGAGCCAGCTATGCTAATATGAAGGAAACAGTATTTGAAATAGAAGAGCTGGTGCCAGGACCCTAAGATGGGAACAGACTTGGCATGTTTGAGGAATCAGAATCAGCCCAGAATGGCTGGAGCACAAAGGCTAGAGGAGAGAGGGTAAATTTTGGTTGGAGACAGACAAGCACGTGATTACCAAGGACTTAGTGTAAATGTGTTTAGCTTTTGTCTTATGTGTAATGGAGGCCTTTGGAAGGTTTTAAATAGATAAATGACATTCTGTTTTAAAAGATTACTCTGAAGGGAGGATCTATTTAAGGGGTGGGCAAGAGTGGAAGAAAAGACAAACGATTCAAGGCCCCAGGTAAGAGATGACTGTTACTTTGACTAGGGTGCATTTGGAGATTAGGGGAAAAAAAAAAAAAAGAGGATGGATTTAGAATATGTTTTTGTTGATTTTGCTGATGAATATTGGAGGGGATCAGGTAAGGAAAACAGAAGCATCAAATAAAAAAATTATCTTTACTTAGGTAAACCTAAGTCTCCATTTCATCAAAGGACTTTGGTGGTTTCTTCTGAGAATTCTTAGTTGGACCAAAAAGACGATTAAATGAGACAAATTTTACTTCCTTAATTTCATTAAGCAAGTCAGTAGACCTTTATATTTAATTCTTTGTATTTATTTTAAGAAATGACTTAAGGTACCTATGAGCACTATTAGCCTCGTTTAAATTATTTACCAATTTGTCTAAAATTTATGATTTTACAAAACTGCCTAGAAATCTGTTCATTTAAGATCATTACCTATTATATTCACAAAGTGTTATTCAGAAGAGGGTCTTGAACATGTTATTTTGGTGAACAACACACAAAGTTAAATACAAATAAGATACCCACTTACTGCAACTGAATAGAACATCAAATTACCATGCTGAGTTTCTTTCTTTTTTGTATTAAGGTATGAGAGGATCCATCATGGCCCTTAAATTGTGTCAACTGTGTGAATAAAGATATCTAACATATTTTAAAGTGAATGTATTTGACAGAAAACTTTTTAAATAATGATTTTGGAAAAATTGAAAGTATTTCCCATAAATATTTACTTAGTGGAACTTGAGATAACATTAATATATTTGATTACTAAAACTTAAATTTTGGAGAGATTGTATGTTTTCTTTCTTTTTCTAATATACAACGTGTCCTCATAGGTTTGAGGTGGTATTTTGACAGACTTTCTGTCTGCAGGCCCTTTTCCTGTACAGTTTCACAGATAAAAAACCTGATCTCAAATGGTCTTGATTAATGTTGGGTGGTGAAGAAATTAGAGGGAGGAAGGAGACATGGGTGTACAATGGTAGAACATTTGTAGTATGAGATAGCTATAGATGATATATGGTTAACCTCATGTTTTTTGTCACTCTTTCCTGGGCTCCAAACTTATTAGAAGAGTGTTTCCACCTAGATATTCTGCAGGATGACCCAGCCTGGCTAAAGCTGCAAATAATTTATTTTATTTAAATATTTAAATGCTCTTGCATTTCCTAGCCCAGTTAATAAAATTGTCATTCACTGAGTTCTCCAAGCTCCTATGTTTAGAGCTGTCCCTAGCAATTTTATAACTCTACACTCAATCTTTTACCAAGTCTGATTAAGTTTACCTATCAAATCTCTCTCCAGTTTCTCCCCTATCCTCCTTTACTATCACCACCTGCCTTAAGTTCTTCCTTCCTCCCATTGCAGTCGTTCTCTAACCCTCCTCTTCTGGCCCTACCTCACTCTAACCCACCATCTTTGCTGATACCAGTTATCTTTCTAAAACAAATTTGATTATGTTTTTAAAATATTGACCTTTCTCCTTATCACTCTCAAATTAAATGTACACATCTTCATGTGGTAACATCCCTTTACTAAATGGTCCTTACTCAATTTTACCACCATCTTTCAATATTTCCTGGCAGAATCCTAACCATCTCCCAAAGAATTCATCTATACCAAACCTCTTTCACATTCCTGGACTTTTTAATATCTTGGCTCAGCTTGCTTGAATAACTTCTGCTCTCTTCTCGCTTGAATATATTTAACAAAAAGCTGCATTTTCACTTGTTTCCTATATGAAAATCTTCTCTTTAAGGGTCTTAAAAGTATAAGCAAAGATTATAAAGAAAAAACTCAGGTAGGAATCACAGCTCCTCCAGATCTCCCTCTCTCAGGAGGTTTTGTTTTGTTTTTGTTTTTCCCTTTCAATTCATGCCTAACATTTCTCAGATTTCTGGTTGGAGTAGCAGCTCATAGCACTATGAACTCTGATTTCTCCATATCTTTTATAACAAGTTCAATTTTTTAAAGAAATTTTATTAGGGCATTAAAATTGTAATTTCTGACTCAGTAAATCTGGGTTTAGGGAAAGGCATCTGTTTTTTCTTTGCTATTAGAGTTGAGAACGAAAGTGCAAAAGCATAAAAATTTAGGCATAGAAACTGGAACTCTTGCTTTGCTCTCATTAAATCATAGTCACTAATGCTTATGGCTTGACCAAAGCCTCTTTCCACTCCTTTGAAGCCTCTTTGTCCCAAATGTTGTCTAGGAGATCTCATTTCTAAGGCACATCTCTTCCACCCCCATTCCTTTTTCATCCTAAGGCTTCTTTACAATCCCAAATCCTTCACTGTTTTTTTTTTCCCCCCTCTAGGGACAAGTTTAAAGCATGAAACTTCTGGAGAGGAATGAGTCCTAAATAGATGTTCACATTCCCTAATATGAGTACATCAGACACTACAGACAGTCTGGTATTGTCTCCTTCTGCTTGATGAAAGGTAAAGGTTATTTCTTATTTTTTTTCATTGAAATTTGGGTACCAGAATTTATGATAAACACTAAGGATATTGCAGTATCTAAATGACAGGACAAATGCATATAGATGACAGATTGTTTTTCAGTCTAATGGCCTAAAATATGCAGAGCACAAGCTTTTAATTTTTAGTGTAATTAATTGCTTCACTGTAATTGCTGTTATAATTGCTTGTCATCTCAGTTTTTTTGTCTTAATATGGATATTTTTTTCCTTCTCTGCAATCTTTCACTTGAGGGAGATCAGAATCCAACAAACATACTGCAAACAATACACTAAAATTATGTGGGTATGGAATCATAACATATATACGGAAACTCCTTTTGAAAACTGTATAATACTGTTATCATTTAATCTAAACCTTTTATTTTTACTCATGAAGGAATCAAATCTGGGAGATCAAATGACTTTCTGAGGAGTACACAAAGACCTTTTCTCTTAGTTCCTAGGAATCTTGACTCTGAGTCCAGTGCTCTTTCCATCATATCCGACAACTTTAATATTTTTTAAAGTCTTAGTAAAAATCTTCTGTGTTTCCATAGGTTCTTTTTTCTTCTGCATCTCCCAAAGCCCTCTCCTTGAACTTACCTAGAGTATGGAAAAGTTCATCTGAGGTGACATACTGGGAATGACCTAGAACAGATCTCATCCTCTAAATCTGACTTGCCTTTGTAACTATTAGTTCTTCTCAGGGTTTGATGGGTACTGACATATAAAAGCTAAGCAAGAAGGGAGATGAGACCTGAGATGCTAGTAATTACATAGGGCTGTGAATATACCAAGATTTGTTTCTTTTTTCATTTTTCCTAAAGAATGTCATGTTCCTAGAAGAAGGGTCAGGTCCTGAAGGGGCTATCAATGCCATCCCAACCAAGGTCTTTTCAGATACGATGACTCTCCTCTGTACAAGTTTGGGCTGTCCAATTACTCTTCAGTGTGCTGTCCATGGTGCTGAGGAACCAGCGCTAAATATAGCCCTGCTACAAAATCCTGTCCCTTCTGGCGAAATGGTTAGGCACAGCAGCACCTGTGTTTCAGAGCTTTGCACTTACCTAGAGGCAGCTATGAAAGGCCTGCAACCATTTCAAAAATGTAACAGCTCAAAAAGGCAGCTTTGGGAAAAATCTTTTTTATGACCACAACTGAAGTTAAAATTAAAAATTCATATCACCAGGAGAAACAGATTTAAATTTGTCACAATTCTGCTTTTCCTAAAATAATACTCCTTATATGTTTTTTAAAAATTAAAGAGCTTTGGTTGTTGTGCCGCTAGTTACATTTTCCTCCAAAAGTTAAAGTAGTGTAGTGTGATATAGTGTAATTGTCAACCAAAAGAATAAAATTTTCCAGAGAAAATTAGGTACAATTCACCCTGTGGATATAGGAACACTAGATAGGCATTACAACTCAGCTTTAAAGGATCAAGCAGGAGCAGTCAGACAAAGAAAGATGAAGTACTTTTCATGTTATGTTATTATAAATTGCATGGTAAGAATTATTGTGTATTTAAAAGACACCCTCTACCTACAGCCCCTACATGTAAAAATATCTCCTCATTCAGCTGCCACACACACTAAAATGAATATTCATAGGAGATATACTGCTGCACTTAATTACCCCAAATGGCCTTGGATGCTTCCCTGTCCATTTTTCTGGGGTGGGGACCCTGTATTCTAATTGGAGGCATTCTCTGTGATGCACATAGTATCAGGAGTTCAAACTGCAGTTGTGCCCTCTCATCCCTCTCACATAGACATTGATAACATTTTTATTGCCATTCAAGCTTCCTGACCTTGGTCTCTGCTAGTGGCATGTGATGTCCCCCAAAAAGTCTCTGCAATGTGAAGTTATGTGCCTAGAAGAGATTTGAGTCTCCATCTCATATTTTTTTTGCAATTGCTTTTCACTTTACTCAGGGTGGGAGATTGTCCTAATATGATTTCCTAACAGGTAGTTCTAAGACAAACCTTTGAGTACTCCAACCATGCTATTATCATAATTATCATGCCCAATCCCTTTCTCTGCGTTTTGAACTGTCCAGAACATGAAGGCAAACAAGTGGGTGAATGTAGGGCCACCAAAAGCCCTAACAATCATAAATGTTACTGCAAACTAGGTGCTCAAAGGCCCTACCTAACTGTACTACTTGTCAACTATTGAACTTCTTCTCTGTGAACCCTTCTTTCTACACTTTTCTCCACTTCCTGATGCTTTGGGCATTGCTGATTCTCCCTAGGAGGTGGGTCTATCTTTACTATAGGGACTGTTGATGACATTACTTTTCTCATCAGTCCCATCATCCTTGTTATTTCTCAACTCTCACCATCCCTGTTGCTGAGCATTTCCCTATTAGAGTTACAAACATTTTATTAGGCACTAGTGACCTCCTCATTACTTAAACCTGTTTGACTTCCTTTCTTCAGAAAGCACTCTCTCACTTTGGCTCTATGACACCACACCACACTACTCTTTTCTTCCACTGCTACACATATCCTTGAAGGTTAGTGTTTCTTAGCCTTCTGTACCAGGGCTTCTTCTCTTATCACTCTACATTGCCTAAGTGGTTTTGTCTATTCTCAGATCTTCAGTTATCCCTTGTGTACTAATGACGTACTCCTACCATTTTCCAAAATTCTTATTCCAAATAGCCAACTACCTTTTCAACATTTCTACCTAAGTATCTTGCTGGATCCTCTAATCAACATATCCAAAATTGAACCTATCACCTCACCCTGAACACACACACACACACGCACACACACACCTCTTTACTGTCACCTTTATGTTTACTCTCAAAGAGTAAAACCAACATCCATGGTTATCCACATCAAACTTCTGGCAGCCTTCTTTTACCACATTTCCCCACCGACACTCATATACAGAAGCTCATTATTTTTGTCCATTCTAAATAACTATGGGAATTTTCACTCCTCTTCACCTTCAACCACAAACTCAGAACAGCTACCACTAGCTCTTATCTGAATTGCTGCAACAGCTTTGCTTCCATCGATGCCCAGTGCTACCTTCCCTCATCTCTTCTTCACAAAGAAGCCATCATAATTTTAAAGCATATCTTATTATATTCTTTTACTTAAGCCCTTGAGTGGTTTTTCATTGTCGTTAGGATGAAAACCAAGTCTGCCAGTTCTGACCCTTGACTATATCTCCAACCTTTCTCCTGACTCTTTGCTATCTCCCTTTGTTCCACGTTCCAATCATATTGGCTCTTGAAAAATTTATTGAATAGGCCATATTCTCTCTGGACTTCTGATCTTCACCTGCTCTCCTTCCTATTCTTCTCTTTATGTAGCTAACTTGTATTTATCATTCAGCTTTCAGTTTAAAAGTCATTTTCTCTGAGAAAGCATTAGCATAGCTCCCTCATTTTCTCCAAATACTCAGATGCTTTGCTCTCCTTACTTCTGGTGCATTTCTATATCATTTAGTTATGATCACTCTTTTCCTTTATCTTATCTCCAATGCCTAGCACAGTGCTTGGCACGGATGGGCAATTACTGTCCATTGGAAGAACAAAAGAATGAATTAAAGTACAAAGTGGTTTTTTCTCCATTGAGTTAATGTATATTGTTCTGTCTATAACATAATGCTGCCCTACATGCTGAATATATACTCATGTATATGTTTATTATCTGCAGAAAAGCAGATGAGGAAAGAACTGAAGGTATGTTTGGGAGAAATAGGGGATGGAAAGTGGTTTCCAGCCAGCTGCAGTTCTTCAGGGCTTCAAGGCAATTAAAATTCAGAAAATTCAATAAGTAGCTTTGGATTTTTTTTTAATCATGAAAAAAGCTGTTTATTTAGTTTGAACTTCTGATTTTTGCCTTTCAGCATTTTGGGAATACTTATTTGAGAGCAGTTAAGGAATTAAAAAGACCAGACCTCTGCAGATTTCATATGAATCCTTGCTAAAAAAAATAAAAATCAAAGAAAACTTTCATGTTTTTTAAAATTAATCTCAATAGAAAAGAGATAAGTTATAAAGGACATCTTGGGCATACTCCAAACACAAAATTATTTCTATCTGGGTTCAGAATCAATAGTATGACATTTTATAGCGATCAGAAAACTTATGTTGCTAATTATAATGTACTTACATAAAGATTAAAGAGACTTTGCATTACTTTTACACATATCTGCAAGAAAAGATCTGGAGAGTTTGGGAGATAAACAAGGGAGTAGGAATTTTAACAACAAATCTATCTATAGAATTGTTAGTATGTAAATTATCTAAAATTTTTTGTTTGATTTCTATTGTACATGTGTAATAAATACTATCTATATAATATATATATTCAAATTTTTGTGCACCAGTTGACATGATAAACACATGATATATAACAATAAGTTATCATGTCAACTTATAACAATAAGTTGACATGATAAACACATGGTCTTTGGTTCTACTAGGTTGTAATGTTGTTTCCCTAGCTGACAATAAGAAGGCAAGAATTTTTTTTCCAAGCATATAAATAGGCATTTTAAGAAACACTCCTTGTGTGTGTCTGCCTACCTCCATCTCTCTCTCCCTCTCCCTCTCTCTCTCTCTCTCGTTGTCTGTGTGTAAAGTCTATGACAGTTTAGCTCACGTCTGGTGTGGAGATCCTACACAGAACTAAACAGTTAGCTTAGTTTAGGGATCAAGACACCATTTGTCTCATGGTTTTCCTATAATGCCCTAATGCTATCTAGATCTCTGCTCCTTCTCAAGTCCCACCAAATAAGCTATATTTACAGGCATTTATGTATACTGAAAACTTCACATAAGGTTTTTGGAAAATGGTGAATTTACACGGGGTTCCGGCTTTTCACCACTTTGCTTCCTTCCCTTCACCTTTCCCCAAACCCCCATTTTTCCCTAGTGAAGGTAAGTTCTACCGTTTCTTTTGTTTCTTGCTTTGTGCTAATCTACATCCTCCCTTGCTTCTCAGGGTCTTCTTTCCTCCCTCCCCCATAAGAGGCTTATCAAGAAAGTTCCCAAAACAAAAACTATTCTCTCACTAAAAGCATTGTTCTTAGCTTCCTAAGAATAGCAAAACCAATAAAAACGTATCTTTTTAACTAATGACAAGTTTATTAGTTTATACTTTCTGCCGTTTTAAATAATGTAATAAAGTTATGCTGATTTGTAATAATAACAATTTGCGGGGAGAAAAGTAGTACTAATTGTCTTTCAATGGTAATGGAAACAATATAATTAACCAATCTAAAATTTCAAAATCTAAAATAAACTGTTAATTTTGTATTTTACAGTGGGGAACTATACCTTGATATACAGTTGTTAGCATCTTATTTTTTAAAGAATGTTAGCTGATAAATGAACATTTGGATGGCTGATCAAACCTGTGCGTGAATGGCATGCATATTGTGTGAAAATTACAATTACTTAAGAGTAATTACTCTAAGTAATACTTGACTATTTAAGGATCTACTTATGCCTAAATATCTAATAGTTTCCCTTTTATTACTTTAAAAATGAATACTACTTTACCTTCTTAGAGTAGTAATTCAGAATTATCATCACTTTACTGAATACATTAGATAAGCTTGAGATGAAAACAATCTACTGAATTCATGATTCATAACAACTAGGGAAGAAAATCCTCATGAATACAACACAGTAGATTATGGAAACAAATTAAGGGCAGATAATTTAGTTCTAATATTTGAATTAAGTATTGATCACATTTGAATTTATTTCAATTCTGCCTTATTTGAAAAAGATTATTAATTTATATAGGATCCTTTTCATTTTTAATGTCCCCACCCCCTTTTTTTTACCACCATCTCTTCTCTAGTAAAAGGGAAAATTAAAGAAGAAATCTGACAAAATCAGAATATGTTATGTTACATTTTGGCAACTTAAAATGTTAGCTATTGACCTTTGAAACTCTTTTGACCTAGCTGTTGAGACAGTCTTTTATATGAGAGGGCTGGTAAATCATCATTTCAATCAATAAATCTTCATGGAGGTTGTGTTGTTGCCCAAGAGTTGATAAGCCCAATTACTGTCCTTTAGATCCTAACAAGCTGTTCAGGTCTGCAAGACAATGCTATTCTTTTAGGACTTCCTAGCATAAAACAAATGATATAAAATTACTACCATTAAATTGAATAAAAAGGTGACGCTATTACTCCTAGTCATAAAAATAATCTTGGAACAATTTGGAGTAAGTTAAACCTCAAATTATTGCTCCTATGTGCTTTGAGTCTCAATGTGAGGCTTATGTTGGTAGAGATGAAAGAATCTCACCTTGTGAGTCACTTAGAATGGCCAGGAAAGATAGCAGATGCTGTAAGAATGATCAGAAGTATATACCTAAAACAAATTGATGAGACTACTTACATTATTCAGTAAATATTTAATGACAAGATCTTGACCTGTATTATTTAATATGTTTTTTTCAATTTTACAGGCACCACTTGTTCTTCATGGAGTTATAAGAGGTATACTAAAGAACCAATAGATCATAGACCATTTACTCATAGACTTTTTTCCAGATTCTAGTCATTCTGTATTTTATGGCCCAGTGATGAAAAATTAAATACTGACTTTTTTTGACATTTAAGGATGAAAGCAAAAAATACATATATAAGTGATGGCAATATCATAATCACTTCAAATTGTTTGATTCAGTAAAGATTCTTACATACATGCAAAACAGTTGCATGCAACTTAGATTCTTTGTGTTAAAATATATCTGTTTTTTATATGTTCTACCTGTAACCTGAATCTGTTTTCTTCACTGGAAGACCTGAGTTATAGAGAAATATTAATGTAAAATAAAATCCACTTTAAAATATATGCATTCTGTATGCATGGGAATAAACAGATTTTTTTTTCTCCCTCACAACTCATGGTGATTTTGTCCTTTGATAGTTTACTATAAGAGCAACCAAGATTAGTAAGGACCCATATTAGTTGAGTAGTAATTCTTCCTTTTCTTTGTACCTATGGTTTATAAGGAGAGGTTGATGAAGCAAAAATGTGGATTGGTCATTCATCTCTTCCCATGTTTATTTCTCATTGGTTGCTCTAGTCTCTTTCATGAGAAACCACCCACCGGTTGGTTTAAAGTAAAAAATTAAATATTCTATCTAGTTTAAAACCTGGACTAATCATACTATTAAACTACCCTTCAGATAATCTCTCAGGTTACTTCTCCACTTCCTCACCTAGTAGGGGGGTGGGCTTTGAGTTTGTGGGGACAAAGCCCCTGGCCTCATGCCAGCCCTGAGCTGTGCATTGGCTGGCATCTGCTGATTATGAGGTAAATCCTACGTCTGTCTTTACATGTCCCTAGCCTCTAATGCTTAAGCTCATGTCTATTAACCTTTGTTCTACTCTCAGATCTAGAAACAGTCTTAGAGGGGAGTCTGATGAGCCTGACCTACCTAAGGATTTGTTTGTGAATTAACCAGAGATCTGCGTGTGACTATCATTGATCTTAGTCAGAGTGGTCTCCTGTTTGCTCCTTGCACTTCCACAGAGATTCTAGCAAGCCTTTCATTTGTTTCTACTTCTTTAATAAAGGGAATAAGTATTCCTCTGGAGAAATAAAACACAATTGCTTTCCCCTGCTGGACAGTGCAGTACCACCAAGGTTACATTAATGTGTCTGTTGCCAGATCACTGATCCTAGGCTCCTCAGAGTTCCAAATGAGTAGCGTCCTAACTATTGTGTTTCATCCTAACATAAATGCCACTTTCTAAAAAAACACCCAGAAGAAAAAAATCAGGACACCGTCTGTAGTCATGTCCATAACCTCTGCTTCTAATCCACTCCTCCTCTAAGTTCCCCAGATTCAGAGAAAAACCTGGCTTCCCTATTTGCTTTTTCTATTTGGACTTGTATGGTTTAACCCATATATCCTAGCTCTTGATATGTTAAAGAGAGAGAGAAAGAAATTTGACAATCTTTACCTCATGACAATATCCTATCCTAGCTCTCAAGGTTATTGACTTGCTTCCAAATAATATTTTTAGATGTCAGAAATTGAATATTTTTCTTTGATTCCTTCTGTAAAAAGTCCTAATCTTTTTCAGGCAGAAGGACAGAGTTGGGCAAAGAGGATGTCATAACAAAGAAAAGTTTCAAAAGTTAAAATGGAAAAGCACACAAATAACCTTAGACTATCACACTTATTATAGACTTTTCTCTATGCTTCTAAAATTAGACAATGGATAAAAAAATGTATGTAAAATTCAAAGGACAACATCCTTTTAGGAATATATTCCAGAGTCAGAAAACATATATAGACACTGATAAAATTTAAAGCATAAAAAATTAAACATATTTCTATGGTAAAAATAATGGTCAAAAATTAACAGCTTTTTGGAGAAAATACTCAATATAGTTATAAAATTGATACCCATAACTTTTTTTGATATAATTTTAACATCTTTATTGGAGCCTAATTGCTTTACAATGGTGTATTAGTTTCTGCTGTATAACAAAGTGAATCATCTATATGTATACATATATCCCCATATCCCCTCCCTCTTGCGTCTCCCTCCCACCCCTCTAGGTGGGCACAAAGCACAGAAATGATCTCCCTGTGCTATGCGGCTGCTTCCCACTATCTATTTCACATTGGGTAGTGTATATATGTCCATGCCACTCTCTCACTTTGTCCCAGCTTACCCTTCCCCCTCCCCGTGTCCTCAAGTCCATTCTCTATGTCTGCATCTTTATTCCTGTCCTGCCCCTAGGTTCATCAGAACCATTTTTTTTTTTAGATTCCATATGCATGTGTTAGCATATGGTATTTGTTTTCTCATTCTGCCTTACTTCACTCTATATGACAGACTCTAGGTCCATCTATCTCACTACAGATAACTCAATTTCATTTCTTTTTATGGCTGAGTAATATTCCATTGTATATATGTGCCACATCTTCTTTATCCATTCATCTGTCAATGGACACTTAGGCTGCTTCCATGTCCTGGCTACTGTAAATAGTACTGCAATGAACACTGTGATACATGACTCTTTTTGAATTATGGTTCTCTCAGGGTATATGCCCAGTAGTGGGACTGCTGGGTCGAGTTACCCATAACTCTTAAAGACTCTTACATATAAATAAGAAAAACACAGGTATCCTACTCATAAATCAGCAGTTTGTAAAAGTAAAAATGCAAATGGTCAGTAAACATTAAAATAAATGCTTAGGAGACTTCTGGTTTCTAGTTCTACATATAAGAAGCTTGGAAACTGCCAGTCCATCTGAACAGTAGGTAAAAAGCTGAACAGATTAAATAATCAACAGTTTTTCTTGGGTCCATAAGAAAGGGGAAGACACAGGGCAAACTGCTACCCCCAAATTGGAGAGATATACAGACAAACATGGGGAGTCACAGTTTACCAGAGGAGAAACCACTGTGGAAACCAGAGCCCAGGTAGGAAAACCTGAAATGTAATTGACAAATTGCTGAAGGCTCAGTGAAGACAACTCTGAGAGTAAAAAATTCCCAGTAGACTCACTTATAGTGAAACCACAACAACTGAGTGAGATTTACCTTCAGGAGCCCAACCTGGTTCTCACAGAAAATATTGGACAAAAATCCCCTCATGCTTCCAGCAGGGTCAGTAGAAAAGGGACTACTTTGAAATATACCAGTGCACTCTATTTTTCTTAAGAAGGGCTGCACTCAGAGGAAACAAGATAACCAGAGCCTAACCTCCTGGAGTTTTATCAGAATCTAACTAACCTGAGGTAAGGTAATACTCAACTCCAGCTTGCTCTAGCCATCCTGTTCCACCTAAGGGGAGGGAAGAAAAACCAGAGAAACACTTGTGAAGTTCATGGTACAGAGGCACAGGCTCACTGAAAGACAGAACTAATCATAAGACTACAGAATGCTTCCCCTCCTCCCACACCTCACCATCACATTACTAAAGGCTTATTTACAGAAGTTCATTTTACTCAGTACATCATCCAGCTGTGAAGAAAAAATTACAAAGCATACCAAAAGGAAAAAAAACACACTCTGAAGAGACGCAGCAAGCATCAGAACCAGACATGGCAGAGATGTTGGAATAATCAGATCAATAATTTAAAACACCTATGATTAACATGCTAATGGCACTAATGGATAAAGTAGACAGCATGAAAGAATAAATGGCAAATGTAAACACAGAGACAGAAGTGCTAAGAAAGATCCAAAAAGAAATGCTAGCAATAAAAACACTAACAGAAATGAAAAATACTTTTCATGAGTTTATTAGTAGACCAGACACAGCTGAGGAAAGAATCCCTGAACTATAGGATATACCAATAAAATCTTCAAAAGCTGAAAAACAAGAGAAAAAAGACTGAAAAAAAAAACCAAACCAGAATATCCAAGGACTGTGGGACATCTACAAAAAGTGTAACATATGCATAATGAGAATTAAAAGGAAAAGAAATAAAGTAAGAGAAGAATATTTGAAACAGTAACCACTGAAAATGTCCTCAACTTAATATCAACAGATCCAGGAAGGTGAAGGAGTACCAACCAGGATAAATGCCTGAAATACTACACCTAAGCTTATCATTTCCAAACTATAGAAAATCAAGGATAAAGAAAAAAATTCTGAAAAGCCCAGAGATTAAAAACGCCTTGCCTATAGAGACATAAATGTAAGAATTACATCCAACTTCTCCTAAGAAAGCAAACAAACAAGAAGAGCATGGAGTGAAATATTTAAAGTATTGAGAAGAAAAAACCCTACCAACCTAGAATTTCATACCTTGTGAAATTACCTTTCAAAACTGAAGGAGAAATAAAGGCTTTCTTGGACAAAAAGTGAGGAAATCTGTTGTCAGTAGATCTGCCTTGCAAGATATATCAAAACAGTTTCTTTAAAGGGAAGGAAAGTAATATAGGTCAAAAACTCAGATCTACATGAAGAAAGAGAATTAAAGAAGGAGTAGGATAAAAAAAAAACCTTTTATTTTTCTCATTCTAATTGATCTAACAGATAACAGTTTGTTCAAAATAATTATAGCAACAATGTACTTGAATTTATACACACAGACTTTTATGTATGCTTATGTATAAGTGAAATAAATGACAGCAATAATAAAAGGGACAGGGGAAAGGAATCAGGATTATTTGGTTATTATAAGGAACTCACACTACCTGTAAGTGGTACAGTGTTATTTGAAAGAAGACTTGGATTAGCTGTAAATGTATATTGTAAACTGAGGCAATCATTTAAAAATTTAAAGAAAAACTAATATGCTAAGAGAGGAGAAAAAAATGAAATTTTATAAATGCTCAGTTAAAACCACAAAAGGTAGAAAAAAAAGACAAAACTAGGAAAAAAAGAACAAAGGCAACAAAGAGTGAAACATGTGGTAGATATTAATCCAACTATATCAGTAATCACTTTGAATGTCAGTGGCCTAAATGGACCCATTAAAAGACAGAAGAAAAATGGTAGAGATGAACCAGGTTTCAAGGCAGAAATTGAGACACAGATGTAGAGAGCAAACGTATGGACACCAAGGAGGGAAACTGGCAGGGGTGGTGGTGGTGGGATTAATTGGGAGATTGGGATTGACATATATACACTAATATGTATAAAATGGATAACTAATAAGAACCTGCTGTATAAAAAATAAATAAAATTTTTAAAAAAACCAAAACCTTAAAAGCAATTCATACCTTCTCCCGCCCACCCACCCACCAAAACAAACAAACAAAAAAGACAGAAGTTGTAAGAATGGAGTTTAAAAAAAGACCCAAATGCGATATGTCTATAAAAAAACCTACTTTGATTTTAAACACATATAGATTAAAAGTAGATGTATGTAGAAAAGGATACCATGCTAACACTAATCCAAAAAAGTAGGATTAGATATAGTAATTTTGGACAGAGCAGACAGTCTCAGGAACAGAGAGGGCCACTACCTAATAACAAAAGGGTCAATTTTCAAAGAAAACATTACAATACTTAACATGTATGCACCTGACTAAAAAAAGGTCAAACTATGTGAGGCAAAAACTAATAGAATTGCAAAGATTAAATAGATGAATCCACAACCATACCTGGAGTCTTCAACATCCGTTTATCAGAAATGGACAGATCCAACAAGGAGAAAGTCATAGAAGATACAGTTTAACTCACCAACACCATCAATCAACTGGTTATAATTTACATCAACTTCATTCAACATTAGCAGAATACACATTCTTCTCAAGCTCACATGGAATATTCACCAGGAGAGACTATGATGCAGACCCAGAACTGCCAAAGCAATCCTGAGGAAAAATAACAAAGCTGGAGTCATAAACCTCCCAGATGTCAGGTAATACTACAAAGCTACAGTAATCAAAAGAGCATGGTATTGGCACAAAAAAGACATATGGATCAATGGAACAGAATAGAGAACTCAGAAATAATCCCACACCCCTACAGTCAATTAATCTTTGACAAATGAGGCAAGAATATACAATGGAGAAAAGACAGTTTTTCAGCAATTGGTGCTGGGAAAGCTGGACAGCCTCATGTAAATCAATGAAGTTAGAATCGTTTAAAGACCTAATTATAAGACACGACACCATAAAACTCCTAGAAGAGAACATAAGCAAAACATTCTTGGACATAAATCGTAGCAATATTATCTTAGATCAGTTTCCCAAGGCAAAAAAATAAAAGCAAAAATAAACAAATGGGACCTAATCAAACTTAAAAGATTCTGTACAGTAAAGGAAACCACCAACAAATGAAATGACAACCTACAGACTGGAACAAAATATTTGTAAACGATGCAACTGACAAAGGGTAATTTCCAAAATATACAAAGAGCTCATGCAACTCAATATCAAAAAAACAACCCAATCAAAAAATGCGCAGAAGACCTAAGTAAACATTTCTTCAAAGAACACAGATGGCCAAAAGGCACATGAAAAGATCCTCAACATCCCTAATTATTAGAGAAGTGCAAATCAAAATCAAAATGAGGTATCATCTCATGCCGGTCAGAATGGCCATCATCATAAAGTCTACAAATAATAAATCCTGAAGAGGGTGTGGAGAAAAGGGAACCCTCCTACACAGCTGGTGGGAATGCAAATTGGTGCAGCCACTATAGAGGTCCCTTAAAAAACTAAAAATAGAGCTCTCATATGATCCAGCAATCTCATTCCTGGGCATATATCCAGAAAATACAAAAAGTCTATCTCGAAAAGATACATGCACTCCAATGTTCACTGCAGCACTATTTTTAATAGGCAAGACATGGGAGCAACCCAAATGGCCATCAACAGATGATTGATTTACAAATACATAGTATATACATACACACACACACAATGGAATATTTCTCAGCTATAAAAAATGAAATATTGCCATTTGCAGCAACATGGATGGACCTAGAGAATTTCATACTAAGTGCAGTAAGTCAGACAGAGACAAATATCATATGATATCAATTATATATGGAATCTAAAAAAATAATACAAATGAATTTATTTACAAAACAGAAACAGACTCATGGACATAAAAAACAAACTTATGGTTAGCAAAGGGGAAAGTAGGGGAGGGATAAATAGGACTTAAATAGGATAAATAGGGATTAACGCATACACTCTATTATATATATAATAGATAAGTGACAAGGGTTTACTGTATAACACAGGAAACAATGTTCAATATCTTGTAATAACCTATAATGTAAACTAATCTGAAATATATATATATATCTGAATCACTTTGCTGTATACCTAAAAGTAATGTGATACTGTAAATCAACTATACTTCAATAAAAGAATAAAAATTAATTTCCAGCCTCTTTTTGAAGATAGAAGCAGAGGGAATACTTCCAAACTCAATTTATGAGGCCAGTATTATCCTAATACCAAAACCAGACAAAGACATTACAAGAAAAACTACAGATAAATATCTCTCATGAACATAGATGTAAGAATTCTCAACAAAATATTAGGAAATCAAGTCCAACAAGGTAAAAAAGGATTATACACCATAACCAAATGAGATTTACCCCAAGTCTGCAAGGTTGGTTCAACATTCAGAAATCAGTGTAATCCATCACATCAACAAGCTAAAAAAGAAAAATCTCATGAGCATATCAATAGATTCAGAAAAAAACATTTGACAAAATCCAAGACTCACTCATGTTAAAAATTCTCGGTTATTTTGGGATAAATAACTTCTTCAACTTGATAGAAAATATCTACAAAAAATCTACAGCCAACATTATACTTAATGGTGAATTACGCGAAGCCTTACCACTAAGATCAGGTACAAAGTTAAGAATGTTCCCTTTCACTATCCCTTTTCAACATTTTACTGCCAGTTTAGCTAATGCAATAAGAAAAGGAAATAAAAGTGTACAAATTGGGACGGAAGAAATCAAACTGTCTTTGTTTACAGATGATATAATTGTCTATACAGAAATCTGAAAGAATCAACAACAAAAAATGTCTAGAGTAAGTGATTATAGCAAGGTTGCAGGATACAAAGTTAATATACAAAAGTCAATCACTTTCGTATATATTAGCAATGAACAAGTGGAATTTGAAATTAAAAACAGAATACCATAATATTAGCACTAGTAATTTTATGTGGTGAATCAGTTATGAATTATGTAAAACCAACCATCTAAATAATTTCTTAAAATAATGAATATAATTAAAGTAATTAAAATAAACCCAAATCCTTATAGTGGTCAACTTATTTCACGCTGATAAAATTACTAGTATGTAATGAATTCTTTTTTCTTTTTTTTTTAAGAAAAAAATGTATACTGAATCAGAGGCTTCTGTGCAGCATTTTGATTCTACATAGTTTTCAAGGTCATGTAGGACCTTAAGGGACATCTTAACATGTTCTCTCTGGATTATTCCTTTTGAGTAGTTTGAACTTCAATTAACATGAGTGTACTAAGGAAAAAGAACTGCACTAAAATTTAAGTCTAAACAGGTGTTGCAAGAGGACACTTTTTAATTAGGCTGTATTATTTTGTCTGTATGATTTATTATTGGTTTTGGTCAGTTGTTGTACAGCATCAATGTCAATGTGTTTGATTTCTGATTTTACTTTACAAACTAGGAAAAGCATTTGCCAGCAGACAAGAGTTCTGTTACGTAGCTACAGGCAGGGTTCCTAAAACACAGCATCCCCTTTATACTAAAAAAAAAAACAACTTAATGTTTATTACTGAATAGAATGAAATACAGTTTAAAACTAGGATCCAGATGTCAGTCATGGAAGCAGACTGGTCCATCAAAGGAATCATAATTGAGGGTTTCAGATGGGGAGGAAAAGAACTCCCCCCCCCCGGGGAACATGATAAAATTAGATCAGATTTGTGTGCACTGTTGATCCATATATTGAGGTCAGGAGGAACAGTGGCTGAACTGCACCATTTAGGAACTGCTATTCTTTGTCTCAGAAGTAATCTGAAACACTGCAGCAAAGTTTTCATAGAATAACTTAATTGGGTTATCTTGAGTACAACTTTCTAAGGGAAAAGGAGAGCACTGGAAATTCATTGGAGGTCTAATTAGCTGTAACTTTTATTCTGCTGTACCATTATCATTATAGCATATATTCTCATAGCTCTCAATATGTAGAAATAGTTCTTCTGTTTTGTATTGTCTCCACAATACCTTCTCTTCCATGAGAACATTCTATGTTGTCAAAAGTAAGAAAAAGTTATCAGGGAAGATAGGATGGGTGAATTTATTTCTTTCTAGGTGATTTAAAAAAAATATGTTGGGCTTCCCCGGTGGCACAGTGGTTGAGAATCTGCCTGCCAATGCAGGGGACACAGGTTCTAGCCCTGGTCTGGGAAGATCCCACATGCCGCAGAGCAACTAGGCCCGTGAGCCACAACTACTGAGCCTGCGTGTCTGGAGCCTGTGCTCTGCAACAAGAGAGGCCGCGATAGTGAGAGGCCCGCACACCGCGATGAAGAGTGGCCTCCGCTTGCCGCAACTAGAGAAAGCCCTCACACAGAAACGAAGACCCAACACAGCCAAAAATAAATAAATTTATTAAAAAGAAATATATATATATATATATATGTTGAGAGTGTATGTGTGTGTTGAAGGTATGTTTGCCTTATGGTAACACTAAACCATGTAATAGTATATTACTAGTGTTTTGTGATATTGAGATCTGACAGGTGAAAAAGCAAGGTAAAACAAGACAAAATAGAATCAAAACACAACAAATAAAGCCCTTTGGAAACAAAACCAAAAATTACTGTTTCCTTTTTTTGGTCTTTCATGGGTTTTTTTCCCCCATTATCAGAGGCAAATAAAAGGTTTTTTTCTTTTCATAATTTCTGTCTTGAAAACCTTCTGTGGTTATCAGTGGGAAAAAACTGAAGTCTTGGATAAAGCAGTTTAAGTCGTTAAGCACAAAGAATACTTATATATTTTTCACTTATATTCAATCACTCTTATCGGTGCATCAAACCCTCTGCTGGGATATGGAGAAGTGGGCTTTACTATTCAAACCTGACCTTGATCTTTCAAAGTACTATTTCAACAGCTAGATACAAAAGCCTTTAGGGAGTGAACACAGGGGTTTGATCATTTCCATGAGATACCACATTTGCATTGAGATAAACACAGTGGTTGGCCAATAGTCCTCACGTATACAATGGCATATTTTGAATGTCCCAATAAACTCGTGTTCTGATACCTGGCCTTGGAAAGAGCTATGATTCATACTGACAATATTTAGCTTCCATGTGGTTACATGGGCCTGAAATTTGAAAGGCATCTCTGCTCCTTCTTCCTCACCCCCTACTGAATAACAATGCTCGTCAGTTCTGTTTTGAAATCCCTTGAGGAAGACTAATTTTACCCAATAAAGGCCTATCACTTAGGATATCTCTTGCCTAGATTGCTCCTTCAGCCTCTTAAAATGTCCCTGTGCCTCCAGCTTTTCTCCCTCCAATCCGGCTTTGGCATTGTAACCAGTGTGATCTTCCTAAAATATAAATGTGATTGCTTGCTTACCTGCCTCCAAACCCTGCTTATTTCTTTTGAGGAAAACTCCAAACTATTTTAAAGTCTTTCATGGTCTGCACCCTATATATCTTTCTAGTTACACTCACATAATGCTCCTTCCATTTCATTCTATGCTCCTGCTTTCAGAATATCTTGTTCACAGACCATACCATTCTATTGCTATTTTCAACCCTATGACTTTGTACTTGCTTTAACTACCACCTCCTGCCCAGAATTTAACCCTCACTTCATTGCCTGCTTCATTCCACCTCAACTTTAAGAATAGGCTTAGATGGCATTTCCCCCAAGAAGCCCCAAGAGACCTCTTGTCATGGTTAGAGCACTGGAGTATCTGCATAATTCTGCTGAAGAACTGTGCACTATGAGTTAGAATTGTTTGCCCCTTTATAGGTTTAAAATGCCGAAAGGGCAAGTGCTCTTATTCATCAGAGTATCTAGCTCTGTTCCCTGTCTTGAACAGATGAAGAAACATGGGTATTCTGTTAAACTCCTCCCTTCACATGCCGGTGGAGGATCCTAGGAAGTTGTTATCCTTTCCAGTGGAAGAAAGAATCCTTGTCACATCTTGGACCACTGACTTACCCATCAAGTAGTTACAGGAGTCAGACTCAGAGGCCATATTCACTTCACATGCACCAGGACAGCTGCATTGGTAGTTAAAATAATGATGCAAGTGGCTAAAGAGTTACAGTCTTGAGCATACTGAGACCATTTCAGCTCTTCTAGGCAAGTGGAACGTTTCTTAGGACCCTCCGCTAGGTATCCCCAGATGTAAAAACTAAAGGGAAAATCCATAGAAGATCGGGGGCAGGGTTATTCTCACATCCTGCACCAGCCCTACAGCCAGAGTCTGTTCTGTACTTTGACTATCACACTTCAATGTAGCGATATGGATTTAAATACCAAGAGAATGACAATTTTTAGTGGCTAAACAGTCCTGGTTTACCCTATGATCTTAAGCTATCACATACATGCAACCTTTCATGTAAAATCTCTTAAGTTTAAGAATATTTACCACAACTTGAAGGGAGAAATTATCTAGAATCACTAAGCATACTTCATGCTACGTTTAGTATATAGTGTAGACCATATATAAATATCAAATGTAGTTTCAATGGTAATATAAAATTTTCAAGATACAGAAATAAAAAAGATTAAAAAGCACACATAATCTTATCCCTCTCACACAAAGATCTTTACAAAGTAAAATTTAGATTATATTTTAAATATGTATTTTACATTTTTGCATTTTTTATATTTTACATTTTTTGATCTACATTTTCGATACTGTAGATCAGTTATCTCCTATTGTAAAGCAAGTACTTGTCAGGTCAAGTTTGAAGCACTAAAAATTACAAACAACTGTACTCATCTTTCCTGGGTCCTGGATAAGCAACAGGATACACAAACATAACCCCTTGGAAAGACTTTTAAAGATAATACACTATTCAGGCAAAGGCCAGCGATAAAATTCCTATGAGATATCAAACAAAACAATTTTCATATCACTACTTTAAATTCTTTTTTAATTACCAATAATCTTGCAGTATTTTCCATCAGTAAATGCTTAAAGATAACTGGAAGCAACTTATTTATAGTATAATTTAAAATGGAGGGACACATAAAATGGCATGCAGCTACATGAAAATCATCCTAACAGACTGACTAGGAAACCCTAATTGCAATGTGCAGACAAGATTGGTTCCCAAGGCCCACTTACCCTTGATATTTACCACTATGTTTATGACAATAAGAAGGCCTTTTATAATAAATGGAGCAAAAGAGATTTTTCCAATGGGTGCAGATAAATGGAAAACTCCTCTTTAACATATCACTATTTGGAGTACATAAAAGAAAATGAATATTAGAAGACCATGATTTCTAGACCATATAAAAGATAATTGAAGCATTAAAATAAGTACATAGTATACCAAACCACAGGACTTGTGAATCACAAAATATTATCATGAGATCTTAGAATGTAAAATAATTTTCCTTAATGAGTGAAACTGCATTCATATACACCCTGGGGATTTCTATACTAATTCTTTAAGGTAACTAGGTATTAATATTTAGAATAGAATTTTTCTTTGGTCAAAGGGGACCAGGTTTAATAATGTTTATATAATAAGAAAGGAGCTAAGAACATACAACTGGGAAAGGAGAGTTTTTCTAATAAATGATATTGGAAAAACTGGATATCCACATGCAAAAGAATGAAACTAGACACTTATCTTATACCATACACAGAAATTAACATGTATTAAAGACTTAAATTTAAGACTTGAAACTGTAAAACCCCTAGAAGAACCCATAGGCAGTAAGCTCCTTGACATCAGTCTTGGCAATGGTTTTTCTGGATTTGGCACAAAAAACAAAGGCAATAAAAGCAAAATTAAAGTAGGACTGCATAAAACTAAAAATAAATCTTCTTTACAGCAAAGGAAAGCATCAATAAAATGAAAAGGCAACCTACAGAATGAAAAAAAAGCCTATGTGAACTATGAGATACCATTAAGAGACACAATTATGTCTTATTGAAATTCCAGAAGAAGAAGAGTGGGAGAAAAGGGTCAGAGAGCTTATTTAAAGAAGTCATGAATGAGAATTTCATTAACTGGGGGGGAAATTTAGATAACCAAGTTCATGAAGCTCAGAGGTCTGCAGTGTTTCAACTCAAAAAGATCTTCTCTAGGACACATTATAATAAAACTGTCTAAAATCAAAAACAAAGAGTAAATTTAAAAACAGTAAGAGAGGGCTTCCCTGGTGGCACAGTGGTTGAGAGTCCGCCTGCCAATGGAGGGGACACGGGTTCGTGCCCCAGTCCGGGAAGATCCCACATGCCGCGGAGCGGCTGGGCCCGTGAGCCATGGCCGCTCAGCCTGCGCATCCAGAGCCTGTGCTCTGCAACGGGAGAGGCCACAACAGTGAGAGGCCCACGTACCACAAAAAATAATAATAAAAATAAAAAATAAAAACAGTAAGACAAAATAAATTCTCACATACAATGAAAGCTACATAAGACAATCAGCAGAATTCTCAGCAGAAACCTGTAAAACCAGGAGAAAGTGGAATGACATATTCAAAGTACAGTAAGAAAAAAACTGCCAATGAAGAATACTTTACCCAGAAGAACTGTCTTTAGAAACAGAGAGACGAAAATTTTCTCAGACAAAAAAAAAAAAAAAAACGTTTTGGGAGTTTATCACTGCTAGTCCTGCTTTACAAAAATGGCTAAAAGGATTTCTTTAAGTTAAAATGAAAGAAGACTAACAATACAAAGACACATCAAAATATAATATAAAACTCACTATAAAGCTAAGAATATGGACAAATTCAGAATACTCTAATACTGTAATGGTGTTTCATCAATCACTTTTAACTCTGGTGTAAAAGTTAAAAGACAAATATTAAAATAACTATAACTATAATAATGTGTTAAATGGGTACATCATATATAAATTGTGACATCAATAACACAAAATGTGGGAGGAGGAGAAGTTAAATATAGAGTTTCTGTACACAAATGTAAATACAGTAGGTAGTGGATGAACCACTTATAAAGCTAGTATGAAGGTTAAAAGACAAAAGTAGTGAAAATAACCATTATAAGAATAATTAGTTAAGGTACTCACAAGATTAAAAATATGTAAAATGTGACATCAAGAATATAAAACATGGGGGGGTAATAATGATGTTGGGCTTTAAATGGGATCAAACTTAAGTTGTTATCGACTTAAAATATACTGTTATATATAAAAGTTGTTATATGTAAGCCTCATGGTAATCACAAAGGAAAACGTATAGTAAATACAAAATAAGGAGAAGGTAATATAAGCATATTCCTAAAGTCATCAAACCACAAAGGTAGAGAGCAGGAGAAGAATGAAGGAAAAAAGAACTACAAAAAACAGCAAGAAAACAATGAACAAAATGGCAGTAAGCACATACGTATTAGTGATTACTTTAAATGAAAATGGACAAAATTCTCCAACCAAAAGAAATAGAGTGGATGAATGGATGAAAAAAATAAAAAACATGACCCATCCATATGCTGCCTACAAGAGATTCACTTTAGACGTAAGGACACACACGGACTGAAATTGAAGGAACGGGAAAAATATATTCCATGTAAATGGAAATCGAAAGAAAGCTAGACTAGCTCTACTTATATCGTACAAAATAGACTTTGAAACAAAGACTTTAATAAGAGACAAAGAAGGGCATTACATAACGATAAAGAGGTCAATCTAACAAGAAGATTTAACATTTGTAAATACTTATACACACAACATAGGAGCACCTAAATATATAAAGCAAATATTAACAGATCCAAAGGGAGAAACAGCAATACCATAATAGTAGTGGACTTCAATACCCCACTTACATCAATGAATAGCTCATTCAGGCAGAAAATCAATAAGGAAACATTGACCTGAAATGATAATATTAGACCAGATGGACTTATCACATATTAATAGAACATTCCATCCCAAAGCAACAAAATACACATTCTTCTCCAATACACATGGAGGGCTTTCCAAGACAGATCATATGCTAGGTCACAAAACCAGTCAATAAATTTAAGAGGACTGAAATCATATCAAGCATCATTTCCAACCACAATGGTATGAAACGAGAAATTAATTACATGAGGAAAACTTAAAAAGTAATAAATAGGTGGAGATTAAGCAAGATGCTATTTAATGATCAACGGATCAAAGAAGAAATAAAAAGAAAATTTAAAAATACACAGTGAGGCAAATGAAAATGGAGATGTAATATAGCAAAATTTATGGGATGCAGCAAAAGCTGTTCTAAGAGGAAAGTTCATAGCAAAAAATGCCTACCTCAGGAAACTAGAAAATGTTAAAATAAAAACCTTTATACCTCAAGAAACTAGAAAAAGGACAAATGAAGCACAAAACTAATGGAAGGAAATAACAAAGATTAGAGCAGAAATAAATAAAACAGAGACTAAAAAAGGCAATAGAAAAAATCAGTGAAATTAAGAGCTGGTTCTTTGAAAAGATAAGCAAATTTGACAAACCTTTAGCTAGACTCATGAAGAAAAAAAGAGAGAGAACTCATAATTAGAGGTGAAAATGTTACAACCGATATCACAGAAATACAGAGAATCATAAGAAACTACTATGAATAACTGTACACCAACAGATTGGACAACCTTGATAAATGGAAGAATCATAGAAACATTCAACCTTCAGACTGAATCATGAAGAAATACTACATCTGAACAGACCAATTACTATTAAGATGATTGAATCAGTAATCAAAAACCTCCAACAAACAAAAGTTTAGGACCAGATGACTTCATCGGTGAATTCTACCAAGAATTCAAAAAATTAACAGCAATGCTTCTCAAACTCCTCGAAAAAACATAAGAGGAGGAATACTTCTAAACTCACTTTACAAGACCAGTATTAACCCAATACCAAAACCAGATAAGGAAGCCACAAGTAAAGAAAATGACAGACCAATATCCTTGATGAACATAGATACAAACTTCAACAAAATATTAGCAAACTGAATTTAACAATACATTAAAATGTTTATACATCATAACCAAGTGGGTTTTATTTCAGGGATGTAAGGATCGTTCAACTTCCACAAATCAATCAATGTGAAACACCACATTTAAAAAATGAAGTGTAGATTCCATATATATGTGTTAGCATTTGGTATTTGTTTTTCTCTTTCTGACTTACTTCACTCTGTATGACAGACTCTAGGTCCATCCACCTCACTACAAATAACTCAATTTCGTCTCTTTTTATAGCTGAGTAATATTCCATTGTATATATGTGCCACCATCTTCTTTATCCATTCATCTGTCGATGGATACTTAGGTTGTTTTCATGTCCTGGCTACTGTAAATAGAGCTGCAATAAACATTGTGGTACATGACTCTTTTTGAATTATGGTTTTCTCAGGGTATATGCCCAGTAGTGGGATTGCTGGCTCGTATGGTAGTTCTATTTTTAGTTTTTTAAGGAACCTCCATACTCTTCTCTACAGTGGCTGTATCAATTTACATTTCCACTAGCAGTGCAAGAGGGTTCCCTTTTCTCCACACCCTCCGCAGCATTTATTGTTTGTAGATTTTTTGATGATGGCCATTCTGACTAGTGTGAGGTGACACCTCATTATAGTTTTGATTTGCATTTCTCTAATGATTAGTGATGCTGAACTTGAGGACATGGGGAGGGGGAAGGGTAAGCTGGGATGAAGTGAGAGAGTGGCATGGACATATATACACTACCATATATAAAATAGCTAGTGGGAAGCAGCCACATAGCACAGGGAGACCAGCTTTGTGACCACCTAGAGGGGTGGGATAGGGAGGGTGGGAGGGAGATGATATGGGGATATATGTATAGCTGATTCACTTTGTTATCAGCAGAAACTAACACACCATTGTAAAGCAATTATACTCCAATAACGATGTTAAAAAACAAATTAAAAAATAAAAAATGAAGGATAGAAATTATATGATCATCTCAGTAGATGCAAACAAAAGCATGTGACAAAATTCGATATCCATTATGACGAAAAACTGTCAATAAAGTGGGTGTAGAGGGAATGTAGCTCAACATAAGAAAGGCTATGTATGACAAGCCCACAGCTAACATCATACTCAATAATGAAAACCTGAAAGCTTTTCCTTTAAGATCAGGCACAAGACAAGGATGCCCACTCTCACAACTTTTATTCAACATAGTA
This sequence comes from Monodon monoceros, assembly GCF_005190385.1. Classification (NCBI taxonomy): domain Eukaryota; kingdom Metazoa; phylum Chordata; class Mammalia; order Artiodactyla; family Monodontidae; genus Monodon; species Monodon monoceros. The sequence goes on from NW_021703771.1 coordinate 27,560,176, forward strand.
TTGAAAGTCCTAGCCAGAATATATAGGCAAGAAAAACAAATAAAAGGCATCCAAATTGGAAATGAAGAAGTGAAACTGTCACTACTTGCAGATGACATAATATTATGCATAGAAAACCCTAAAGACTCTATCAAAAGACTTTTAGTACCAATAAATATATTCAGTAAAGTTGCAGGTTACAAAATCAATACACGAAAATCGGATGTATTTCTATACACTAATAATAAACTATCAGAAAGAGAACTGAAGAAAACAATTTCATTTACAATTACATCAAAAAGAATAAAATACCTAGAAATAAATTTAACCAAGGAGGTGAAAGACCTGTGTACTGAAAACTATAAAATATTAATGAAAGAAATTGAAGATGCAAATAAATTGAAAGATATTCTGTGTTCATGGATTATACTAATATTGTTAAAATGACCATATTACTCAAAGCAATATACAGATTTGATACAATCCCTATCAAAATTCAAATGGAATTTTTCACAGAAGTAGAATAAACAGCTATAAAATTCTAGTGGAATCTTAAAAGATCACAAATAGCCAAAGCAACCTTAAGGAAACACACACACACAAAGTTGGAGACAGCACACTACCTGATTTCAAAATATACTACAAAGCTATATTAATCAAAACACTTGTACATCTTTGGTGGGAATGTAAACTGGTATAGCAACTATGGAAAACAGTATGGAAGTTCCTCAATAAGTTAAAAATAGGGTTACCATAGGATCCAGCAATTCTACTTCTTGGTATTTATCCAAAGGAAATGAAATCATTATCTTGAAGAGATATTAGCACTCCCATGTTCACTGCAGTCTATTTTCAATAGCCAAATTATGGAAACAACCTAAGTGTCCATTGACCAATGAATGGATAAAGAAAATGTGACATATTAAAGAAAATGTGATATATATGTATACATATATAAACAGTAAAATATTATTCTGCCATGAAATCTTGCCATTTGCAACAACACACATAAACCTAGAGGACATTATGCAAGTGAAATAAGCCAGAAAGAGGGAAAAAAATACTGCATAATATCACCTATATTTAGAATATATTAAAAAAATTCAAACTCATAAAAGTAGAGAATAGAATGCTCTTTACCAATGGTCTCAATGTATGCTAAGAAAGTAGATTTCAGGTGCGCTCAGCTCACAATCAAAATGGTAACTTTCTGAGATGTTACTTAGCTTAACTGTAGTAATCATTTCACTGGGTATATATCAAGTGATCATGTTGTACACCTTCAATATAGACAATTTTGTTCCAAAAATAAGATAAATTTTCTCTCTCCTAGGCAGAGACATTTTTCTGAGTTTTAAATATATTTCTTCTATTAACTTTTAATTTCATATAATGTTGCTCCACCATGTGTTTGCACCGTGAATTGTTTTGTGTAAAATATTGGAAAGAGAATAGCTTGGTAGTGCAAGACAGGTGCCAGAAAGAGCACTGATGTTCACATACTATTAGAAAAATTTTAATCATCCCTATAATATTCTTATACTCTGCTTGGTTTTTCCTATTCCCTAAACACATTCCCTTACTTTCAATCATCATTGGAAGGCTTTTAGAGTATGACTAACCTTAGGATTTTCCAACTTTTAGGGGACAGAGGACACATTTTTAACAGGTTATATCCATTTCATGACTGGTACCCAGATTTCATAAACTGAAGCCTGGTAGTTGTTTGCTTGTTGTGTTGTTCTTTCAATGTGGCACCACTGACGTAAGAGTAGAGAGATATTTTCAATAAAATGTAGGGTTAAATGGTGGTCTTAGTTTTCAGTAACGTGCAATTTTTAAATTGTTTTTTCTGTCTACGGGTACTTTAGAGAGAAGCCTGGTGTGATTGCATGTGCCTGAAAGGTAGATGACATTTTAGCAATACATATTTACACCTTTGAAATAAATTTTAAAAAGTAACATTGAAAAGGAAAGTAACATTGAACTTCATATATCAAAGGTGTGATAATATAAAATCCATCTTCAGTGCCTGGCATTGAATGAATGAATAATAAATTTATCTTTTATTTTTAAAGTTATTTGTAAAGCCTGTTCAAAATATTGGCATGCAACCCAGAATATTAAGACTACAATTTTAAATGTAACATGACAATATTCACTTCTATTTTGTAATTTGTTCCTATCAATAACTTAATATTTGATTACACAGTTTATCAATATGAAATTTTCTGGTTATAAGTTCTGAGGGGATGGGAGAAAATTGGGATCTATAATTTTTAATTAATATAACAATGTTATCACTAAACTGTTTTAATTACCAAAAGTTATGACACAAAGCTTTTTAAAGCAATATGGCAATATTGATGTACATCATTCTCTTGTTAAGATCCATGTGCTTAACAGAGAAAACAGACAACAGGGGTGTGTATATAATTGTATAAATAGTGTGGCCACTTGCACCCTGCATGCGGTCACATTCATTAGAAATTACCTATCCTGTAATTTTGTTATTACCTTTGGCTCTAATAAAGGAACCATACCATTGGTGCAGGTAATTTTTTTTTTTTTTCCCCACTATCTGATGTGCCTAGCAGCAACTTTCTGCTAGGAGGAGTAGAACATGCAGTTAAATATATATACTCTGATATACTTTGTAATTAGTTTCTCAGAAACAAGAGCAGTGTTTTGAAAAGCACATGCAGTTCTGAATGAGAACAATTTTAAATGATTTTCATTGTTGGTTCCTTTATTTTCCTGTTCCTGCTTATGCTGTTTTCCAAATGATTGATTTCATAATCACTGGGTTTTACTTGATAAATGAAAATTATTGCAAGCAATCTCCATTATGCAATGAAATTTGATGTGCTAACAATACATTGAATTTATATTTTTCTCTTTCATATTTCATGGAACATACACACACGTGCACACACACATACACGGAAGCAAAAATGCTAATTTCAAATTTCACACTGTTGCTCTGATTCATCATTTCCAGCTTTTAAATTTTCACTTTTAGAAAGGGAATTATCCCTTAACCATTTGAAACTAAATTCTAAAAGAATTTTCATAAATTATACTTTATTCTAGGATTTATACTTAATAACACACTATTAGAATAAAAACAGAAACAAGTTTCCTAGGTTGTAGTTGAAGGGGCTGTATTAGTGTCCTAGGGCTGCTATAACAAAGTATCAAAAACTAAGTTACTTAAAACAACAGAAATTTGTTGTTTCACAGTTCTGGAGCTAGAAGTCTGAAATCAATATGTTAGCAGGGCCATTGTTCCTTCTGAAACCTGTAGGGAAATCCTTCTTTGCCTCTTCTAAGCGTCTAATGGTTTGCTGACAATCATACACGATCTTTAGCTTACAGCTGCATAACTCCAACCTCTGTTGGATAACATTTGTTATCACATGGTGTTCTCCCTGTATCTCTGTGTCTGCACATAGCTGTCTTCTTACAAGGGCAACAGTGGTAACGGATAAGGAGTCCTCCCCACTCCAGGATGTCAGCATCTTACTTAACTAATTGCATCTGCAACAATTCTTTCCAAATAAGGTCTCATTCTGAAGTACTGGGGGTTAAGAGTTTATATATATATATATAATATATATAATATATATATATTATATTTTTATATATTTTATATTTATATTTATATATATATAAAATATATCAGACCCTTCTCATAAAACAGAATTAAAATGCCACATATTATTGAACAATTGTGATTTTATATATTTCTGGGCCATTAAATCTTTTAAGGAAGGAAAGATTTGTTTGATTTCAAGTATTGATAAATTGACAATATTTTAATGGGAATAGTATTTTATTATTCCTACATAAAATTTCACATAGAGGACAAACACAGGATATTTGATTCATTAATCTGTCTTGAAACCCTATTGCCCTATTAACAATACTGTATCATGTGAACAATGCCTAGACTCACTTCAAAAGTCATTGAAAGCCTGCATGTACACTAGATTTACTGAGACATCAGAATTTCATTTCATGAATTCCAAAGTTTTAGTTATACCTTGGAGAGTTTTTATGGGTCTTCTAATTTGATTCCGTGCAAACTGGAAAACTGGAAAATTAGCAGCATTTTGTCAGTAGCCAAGTTTTAGGAAAGAGTCAATGACAAAAAGCCTGAGAGAAAAAATTAGTCAATATGGCTGGGAAATGGAGAATTAAGGTACATTTACCAAATGGATTTTCTCTAATCTGTGTACTTTCAAATACATTTTGGAATAAATAAACCTGAGCATGAACTCCTACATGTTTTTCAATCCTTACAGATTCAAAGAGGATGTCTAATCTGAAAGCCCAAAAAGGTACACTAAGTTTGTAGACTTTATTAACAATTTTGCTAATAGCCATCATGTATAATTTATAATGATTCAAACACAGGAGAACTGAGAAGCAATTTATTCCATATGTCAATTTTTGTATTTATGTTGACCCAATATGCCAACAGTCAAAACAAACACAAAATCATCAACTAAACTACAGTTTAAGATGCAGACGTAAAGACGCAGATGTAGAGAACAGACTTGAGGACACGGGGTGGGAGGGAGGGGAAGCTGGGACGAAGTGAGAGAGTAGCATTGACATATATACACTACCAAATGTAAAATGGATAGCTAGTGGGAAGCTGCTGCATAGCACAGGGAGATCAGCTCCATGCTTTGTGACGACCTAGAGGGGTGAGATAGGGAGGGTGGGAGGGAGGCTCAAGAGGGAGGGGATATGGGGATATATGTATACATATACCTGATTCACTTTGTTGTACAGCAGAAATTAACACAACATTGTAAAGCAATTATGCTCCAATAAAGATATATATAAAAAACCTACAGTTTAAAAGTTCAATAGTTAACGTAGAATGTAACTGAATATCTCTCTATATAGGCATATACACACAAACCACACAACATGCATAAAAATATAAATAACAGTTTACATTCCTGTTCCACCTCTGTGATTTGGAATGGTTTTGGCTTGGGTACTGAAATATTTGAATCCTACAAATTCACAGGAAACCAAAGAATCACTACTTGAGTTCTCAACCACGAAGCTGCATTTTGTTTGTAAAAGGTGCAAAGACTGAAACTTAAGGTATAAAATTTTTTTAAATAAATCCAAATTTGGTGATGAAGTTGTAATAAGTAGCTCTGATGGCAGGCTAGAGCTTAAAAATTAAACTGAGTATAAAATTTAATAGTTGAGCAGTATTGAAAATATCAGTTAAACTACTGTTTTTCATCTGTGAATTGAGGAAAACAATTATTACCTCACAGGACTTTTATGTGGATTAAATGAGATGGTAAACTTATAACTGTCTTATTGTAGATGAAAAATAGATATTTATTCATTTCACTTCTTTCTGCCTTCTCTTTCCGTGCTGTTTGAATTAAATTCTTTGATTCAGTTTCTCTTTTGCAAATTGAAACAATTAATGTACTATACATATGGTTTCCCTAAGAACTAGTAAATACAATATTAACAGTGGTAAATATATGTCTTATCTGGAAAAAAAAAAAAGAAAAACATGAAGAAACAAGCCAATTCTGGACATACTAAGATTTCTTTTATATAAGGATTTAGCAGAAATCTAGCAACTGTCAAGATTAATTTAACCAACAGACACAGCAGCCAGGCTAGTTTAGGACCTTAACTGGAATATGAAGGCTCTGAGTGACCAAGATTACCAATGTATATAACCTAAAATTGGAAGAGACCTGACTTATCCTACCATCTCTGATATACTTTCCACCAAAATTTATGCCACCATCTTCAATTAAAACCGCTCGTGACCTTAACTGGTCTTCCATTTTCCAATCCTGTCCTCTTTAAACATAGCTCAAAGTAGCAAACAAATTAATTTTAAAAATTTCATTAAGTTCATGTCACCTCCCTGCTATTTAGAATAAAATAGTGCCCTCCCATGTTATTTAGAATAAAAATGTTATTCCTCCAGTGCCCTCCCATGTTATTTGGAATAAAAACCCAGACTCCTTACCAAGTACCTCAAAGGCTTTGTATGCTCCCTTGCCTGTCTCTTCAAACCTTATGTACTACCTCTTTGTTCTTTATCCTTCTACAGCCACAAAGCCTTCCCAATGTTAGATGTAACACAGTGAGAGGTTGTGTTATACAGTTTTATATAAACTTTATTTATATGTTTACTGTGGTATCCCCAGCTCCTCAAGTAGAACCACAGTCTCAATAAATACATATTGAGTAGATTAACTAATTTCAACTCTGCTTTTTTCTATGATGTACGGCCAAGCTAACTGAACTGAATAAACTTACTGAGCACATAATGTCGATAAGGCATAGAGTTATGTATTATGCAGAAATATAGAAGTTGACAATATGTTCTTTCCCTCAAAGTTTATAATCTATTAAGGGATATTGATATAAAAAACAATGTAATAAAGTTTAAATTAATAAATGCTATAAAACAGTGTGCACAGAAATATTTGAGAGGAAATTCATTTTTATTCAGGAGGAGGCATTTAAGCTAGGTCTTAAAATATGGATAATATCTTAAAATTATCATCACCAGTGTTATTACATAAGTAACATTGAATCATATTAATGAATATCAAAGGAAATGTAAAAATCACCGATAATCCTAATACTTCAGAAAATTAAATATTTGGTTCCTTTTCCTTCTAATCTCTGTTTATGCATTCATACTATTTGTACAGTTGCAATTGGTATATATAATACATTCAACTTTTTCTTCTACTTATTAATAGCCATAAAGTTTTAAAAATTTTTACTTACAATTTTCAGTTTAATGACTGCATAATATTCCAGAGTTGATTAACCAAAATTTAGCTATCTTTTTCAAATTGTTATTTAATTTCTTTTCAGTTATTCCTTAAAATATATACCTTTGTAATGAACATGCTTAAGCACATAGCTACTTAAGAATCAGTACGATTTCAACAATGAAAATGAGAAAAATTTCATTCTAGAGATAGGAAATAAACAAAGACAGTATACAACCTAGCTACAGAATAATTATTGCAATTTAGGATTAAAGGAATTTAAGATATTATCCACTTACACTGTCTCATTTTCCAGATGAGGAAACTGAGGTTCATACAAGTTAAGTGACTTTTCGAGGATGACATGGCTAGTCGGTAGTGTAAGAACAAGGTTCAATCTATATTACTCTAGCTCCCATAGCAACCCTAATCTGCAACTACCAAACACTCTAATTATGAAAACTTAACACATCATTTAAGATATGGTATTTTAGCACTGGATATCTGGTAATGTCTGTTTAATGCTCATTCTTCATTCAGTCCCTCTTTTGGTTCCTCAGTCATGCTTTATTTCTGATATTTGACGGACCTGCTTATTTATCTCAAGTATTTATGTTATCCTACCATGACTATATACATGTACATATAATTATGTATATATATATATATTATACATACACATACATCGTTCTATACAATTGCCTGCTTTATTTGTCTCCTGTGATTTTTTTAAAAAATACAATGAAATCTTATATGGATTTTTCTCTATTTGAATTCTGAGGCTGGTTTGTGCATGCATGTATGTGTGTGCATATGTATGTGTATGTTTCAGTCATTAGACTGTCAATGGATAGAATTGTCTTTGCACTGTGATCTCTACTTCCAGAAATATATAAAATGAATTATGAATATTCAACCACGAGGAAATTTTATATAACACATTAGATGTAATAATTTGGTATCATGATTCCTATGCAAAAAAGTAAATCCTTCACCAATGGTGGGATGATGGTGCCCGTAAATTCAATCTTAAGCAAAATAATACATTTTATAGTCTAAACATCTCTTCTACTTTTTTTTTTAAGTTTTAGTTAGAGTAGTTTCTATGTACAGATATGATTTTTTTATTTTCTATTTTTTTTTTGGCTGCATTGGGTCTTTGTTGTTGCACGTGGGCTTTGTCTAGTTGCAGTGAGCAGGGGCTACCCTTCATTGGGGTGCATAGGCTTCTCATTGTGGTGGCTTCTCTTGCTGTGGAGCACGGGCTCTCTAGGCACATGGGCTTCAGTAGTTATGACCCGTGGGCTCAGTAGTTGTGGCTCACAACCTCTAGAGCACAGGCTCAGTAGTTGTGGGCTTAGTTGTTCTACGGCATGTGGGATCTTCCCAGACCATGGATCAAACCTGTGTCCCCTGTGCACTGGCAGGCAGATTCTTAACCACTGCGCCACCAGGGAAGTCCCCCACCTCTCCTACTTATTAATTCACCACATTAGGATGTGAAATCTTTTCCTTTAATTCCACTGCAATTTTATGTCAATGTACACTACCATCTCAACATTTTTAAAGCCAACAATCATTTTCAAGGGCTCTGACAAAATATGTTGTTTTCTGAACTTTGTAATTTCCTACTCAGAGAAAAAAATCACTTTACCTCATATGATTTGCTTCTCTTGAAATTGTGTGTTTTTATACATAAGTACGTACATAGAACCCCACCAAGAAAACATTTTTTATAAATCCAACATTTTTTTTTATCAGAACCATTTGCAAAATCAATAATAGGATCCTGTCTGAGATGACTTGGCAAATTATTCCAAAACTCAAATCTTAATAACAATGTATACAAATACATTTCTTAGAGCACAGCATCTTCAATTAAATCATGAATTCAAAGCAGCCTAAGCTATGCTACTTTGTATGTGTGTGTGTTTCTTTTTAATATGCCCAGGAATTATTGTGCAGAGAGAAGATGTGACCTGTGAAATTCAAGAGGAAAAATAGCAGCATTTTTCATTACAAGGCAACCAAGCAGATTCAAGCAGAGAGCCGTCCTCATAAAATCACTCCATAGATTATATCACATGATGGTGAATAATGTTCTGAAATGGAATTACATAACACATGAGCTACTTTGCAAAGTATGAAAATGAAGTTTCGATTATGTAGGAATGGAACAAAATCAAACAGAAAAAATAGTTTTAAAATAATGCACCTAAAGTATGTTTTACAGAAAATGAGCAGGTATTATACATAGATATAGATATAAATATAGATATAGATACAGAGAAATATAGAGGTATATTAAGAATAGGTTGGGCTGATCATAGATTCTAAAATAAGTACTTGATAGACTGAAGATTATTACATAGTCATAATACACTTGTTTAAATTCAGTTTAACTTTTCTATTAAGGAAATATACACTGAGAAAATCATATATTCTTAGAAGTAGAAAGTACTTCAGAGTTCAACTCTATTGTATGGCTGAGGATTAAATCTTTATCAAAAGTAGAAAGTCATTTGAGAGTAGAATCCCAGTTTTTAAACTTTCCCCTTACTAACTGTATGACTCTGTAAGATCACGTGATTTCCTGAGTTTCAGTTTCACCATCTGCAAATCTCACACAATACCTCTATGGAAGCACACAGCTGACTCTGGCTGCCATAAGAAAAAGGGGTTTATTAGAAAAATCTTGTAGCATCAATGGGAGGCTAAAAGACCAGCTAAATCTGAGGACAAAATTAAAAGAAGCCAGAAAGAAGAGTGGACTCCTACACTACTAACAGTCAAATCAGTTCTTTTTGACTTGGCACACATCTTTTTCAGGTAACATACCACAATTCTATCTTACTCAATTTTACCTCATTTCAAACCCTTCCATACACAAGTTGTGAACTTATTCTGAGTAATTGTAAACCCATTTCTGGGTCAATTACTTAGGGTCTTATATAATTAATGGAAACACTACAAATGAAAATGTAGTTTTCTGTTGTTGTTATTGTTAGTTGGTTTGTTCATTGGTTGTTGTTTTGTCTTTTTTTTTTTTTAAGCACATGTAGATATATAGAATAGTTGGGTTAGCCTTAATAAAATTTTTGATGCTTGATGGAAGCCAAAGTTTCACGGTGAGGTAAAAATACTATTAAAACCATTAGACTGAAACCACAGTGCTTTATCTATTAGGCATGCAAATAAGAAGGTAAAGCATCAGGGCTAATTTTAAAGTAGTTAAAATGCAAGGTACTGTGATTTAAGTTCTGCCAGAAGGAGCGATTGCTTAAAAGTTTCTGTCTCAACAGTATGTGACCATCTTTTACTACCCTTATAAAAAATATATATATATATTTTAAATGTTATCTGACAAAAAATATCTTTTATCTCAATTTGTATTTTTTAAATTGAGAGATTAAACATTTTACTATTTATTTAATAATTTCTGCATTCTTTATTTTTTTTTTTTTACAGGAGCATTAATTGCAATTTGTAATTTTTTAAATTAATTTTTATTGGAGTATAGTTGCTTTACAATGTTGTGTTAGTTTCTACTGTACAGCAACGTGAATTAGCTATACATATATCCTCTCTTTTTTTTGGATTTCCTTCCCATATAGGTCACCACAGAGCATTGAGTACAGTTCCCTGAGCTATAGAGTAGTTTCTCATTAGTTATCTACTTTATACCCAGTATCAGTAGTGTATATATGTCAATCCCAATCTCCCAATTCATCCTACCCTCCCTGCTTTCCCCCTTGGTATCCATACATCATACAGAGTGAAGTAAGTCAGAAAGAGAAAAACAAATATCATGTATTAACGCATATATGTGGAATCTAGAAAAATGGTATAGATGATCTTACTTGCAAAGCAGAAATAGAGATACAGGTGTAGAGAACAAATGTATGGATGCATTCTTTTCTGAAAAAATTATGCCTTTTAGCCATTTACCTACTAAAAACTTAGCATATTTAAGAGGGGATTAGAGAACAAAATAAATATTGAACCAAAAAGAGAGTTATAGTAGAAATGGTACTGCTTAAATTTCTGAAAGCATTTATAAGTTTTCACAGGACCTTTAAGTCTCTTAAGGATCAATAGTAACATAGTATAGGGAACTTAGAGCCATTGTTAGGTTTTGCAAAGACATTCATGTTATTGCATTGTTGGATGAAAACCATAAAGTCTAGGATTTAACAATGTTGGGTGGAAGGACTTCCCTGGTGGTCCAGTGGTAAAGAATCCACCTTTTAATGCAAGGGATGTGGGTTCCATCCCTGGTCAGGGAACTAAGATCCCACATGCCGCAGGGCAACTAAGCACACGCGCCACAACTACTGAGCTCACGCGCCTCAACTACAGCCCACGTGCCACAAACTACAGAGCCCACACGCTCTGGAGCCTACATGCCACAACTAGAGAGAGAAAACCCGCATGCCACAACTAGGGAGAAGCCCACGCACCACAATGAAGAGCCCGCATGCTGCAACAAAAGATCCCGTGGGGCTTCCCTGGTGGAGCAGTGGTTGAGAGTCCACCTGCCGATGCAGGGGACACAGGTTCGTGCCCCAGTCTGGGAAGATCCCACATGCCGTGGAGCGGCTGGGCCCATGAGCCCTGGCCACTGAGCCTGCACGTCTGGAGCCTGTGCTCCGCAACAGGAGAGGCCATGACAGTGAGAGGCCCACGTACTGCAAAAAAGAAAAAAAAAGATCCCGCATACCTCCTCAGTGAAGATCCTGTGTGCCGCAACTAAGACCCGATGCAGCCAAAAATAAATAATAAAATTTTAAAAAAATGTAGAGTGGAGAAACAAGCATAAATAGATGCAGATATATCACAGATGCAGATATATATTCTAAGAGGATAGTTTATAGTGATACAAGACTACCTCAGGAAATAAGAAAAATCTCCAATACATAACTTATACTTTAACTAGAAAAAGAAAATCCAAAGTAAGTAGAAAATAAGAGACAAAAAATGAAAAGCTCAATAAAAGTAAGAGCTGATTCTTTGAAAAGATAAACAAAATTGACAAACCTTTAGCCAGACTCATCAAGAAATAAAAGAGAGGGAGCCCAAATGTAAAATCAGAAATGGAAGAGAAGTTACAACTGACACCACAGAAATACAAAGGATCATAAGCGATTACTACCAACAATTATATGCCCAAAAAATTGGATGACCAAGACTGAATCAGGAAGAAATATAAAATATGAACAGACCAATTACAAGTAATGAAACTGAATCGGTAATTAAAAAAAAAAACTGTCAACAAACAAAAGTCTAGGAGCAGACAGCTTCTCAAGTCAATTCTTCCAAACATTTAAAGAAGATTTAACACCTATCCTTCTCAAACTATTACAGCAAGTTGAAGAAGATGGAACACTTCTGAACTCAAATTATGAGGTCAACGTCACCCTGATACCAAAAAACAAAGACAAAAAAAGAAACTTACAGGTCAATATCACTGAGAACATAGATGCAAATCCTCACTAAAATATTAGAAAACTGTATTCAACAGTATAATGATCATACACCATGATCAAGTGGGATTTATCCCAGGCACGCAAGGATGTTTCAATATCTGCAAATCAGTTAACATGATAAACCACATTACTAAATTAAAGAATAAAATCATATGATCATCTCAACAGATGCAGAAAAAGCTTTTGACAAATTCAGCAACTGTTTATGTTAAAACTCTCAACAAAGCAGGTGTGGAGGAAACATACTTCAACGTAATAAAGGCTAAATATGACAAACCTCAGCCACATCATACTAAACAGTGAAAAGTCAAAAGCATTGTCTCTAAAATTAGAAACAAAACAAGGATATGCACTCCTGCCACTTTTATTCAACACAGTACTGGAAGTTCTAGCCATCGAAATGAAACAAGAGAAGGAAATAAAAGGGATCCAAATTGGAAAGGAAGAAGTAACACTGTCAATATTTGCAGATGACATGATACAATACATGGAAAATCCTATAGACACTGCCAAAAAACTATAAGAACTAAGAAATAAATTCAGTAAAGCTTCAGGATACAATATTAATATATAGAAATCTGTTGTGCTTCTATACACTAACAACAAACTAACAGGAAGGGAAATTAAGAAAAGAATCTCATTTACAATCGCATCAAAAAGAATAAAATATCTAGGAAAAAATCTAACTTAGGAGACTGACACTGATGAAAAAAATTGAAGATAAACAAATGGAAAAACATACCCTGCTCATGGATTGGGAGAATATTGTTAACATAACTGTACTACCCAAGGCAATCTACAGGTTCAGTGCAATCCCTATCAAAATACCAAGAGCATTTTTCACAGAACTAGAATATTCTAAAATTTGTGTGGAAACACAAAAGACCTCAAATAGTCAAAACAATCTTAAGAAAGAAGAACAAAGCTAGAGGTATCATGCTCCCTGATTTCAAACTATACTACAAAGCTACAGTAGTCAAAACAGTATGGTACTGGCAAAAAAGACACAGAGATCAATGGAACAGAATAGAGAGCTCAGAAGTAAACCCATGCACTTATATGCACAACAAAGGAGGCAAGAGTATACAGTGGGGAAATAACAGCCTCTTCAGTAAATGGTGTTGGGGAAACTGGACAGCTACATAAAATAGAACCAAACTGGACTACTTTCTCACACCATATAAAAAATAAATTCAACATGGATTAAAGATTTAAGTATAAGACTTGAATCCATAAAACTCCTAGAAGAAAACATAGGCAGGATGCTCTTTGACACTGGTCTTAGCAACATTTTTTGGGATATGTTGTCTCAGGCAAGGGAAAAAAAGCAAAAATAAACAAATGGAACTACATCAAAGAAACGAGCTCATGCACAGCAAAGGAAACTGTCAACAAAATGAAATGGCCACCTATTAAAAGGAAGAAGATATTTATAAATGATATATCCAATAAAAGGTTAATATGCAAAATATATATATAGAACTCATACAACTCAGCATCAAAAAAACCCAACCAACCTGATTTTTTAAAAAGCTGAGGACCTGAAGGCTTCCCTGGTGGCACGGTGGTTGAGAGTCCGCCTGCCGATGCAGGGGACACGGGTTCATGCCCCGGTCCAGGAAGATCCCACATGCTGCGGAGTGGCTAGGCCCGTGAGCTATGGTCGCTGAGCCTGCGCGTCCAGAGCCTGTGCTCCACAACTGGAGAGGCCACAACAGTGAGAGGCCCGCGTACCATAAAAAAAAAAAAAAAAGCTGAGGACCCGAATAGACATTTTTCCAAAGAAGACATACAAATGGCCAGTAGGCACATGAAAAAATGCTTAACATCACTAATCATCAGGGAAGTGCAAATCACCTCACAACTGTCAGAATAGCTATGATCAAAAAGACAACAAATAACAAGAGTTGGCAAGGCTGTGGAGAAAAAGAAACACTTGTGCACTGTTGGTGGGATTGTAAATTGGTGCAGCCATTATGGGACACAGTATGGAGGTTTCTCAGAAAATTAAAAATATAACTACTGTCATTTGATCCCATAATTTTACTTCTGTATATTTACTCAAAGCAAAACCACTAATTTGAAAAGATATATACACCCCTATGTCCAATGCAGCATTATTTACAATAGCCAAGATAGGGAAGCAACCTGTTTGTTGATAGATGAATGCATAAAGAAGGCATAATATATATAATACATAGTGGAATATTATTCGGCCTTCACAAATGAAATATTGCCATTAGCAACAACATGAGTGGATCTAGAGCAAATATGCAAAGTGGAATAAGTCAGACAGAGAAAGACAAATGCCCCATGATCTCACTTATATGTGCAATCTAAAAAACCAACCAACCATACAAAATACAATGAAAACAGACTCATAGATACAGAGGACAAATGGGTGGTTTCCAGAAGGGAGGGAGGTAGGGGATGGATGAAATAGGTTCAGGCAATTAAGAGATGAAAAATCTCTAGTTATATAATTAATGCCATGAGGATGTAATATACAGCATAAGGAATATGGTCAATAATATTGTAATAACTTTATATGGGTCAGATGGTTACTAGACTTACCGTGATCATTTCATACTGTATGCAAATGTCAAATCATTATGTAGTACACCTGAAACTAACATAATATTGTGTGTCAACTACATGTCAATAAAAAATGTACTATAAAATAAAAAAGAAGTGAGCTGTCAATAGGCTTTTTGAAAGAAAATTGCTGCCCTCCCTGATTCCCATTACCCTCCCACATCTTTTGGAAAAGGGTGGGAGAGGGAGACTACTTCTTTCAAAACAATTCCAGACAGGCAAATTTTCTAAGACTTTTTACCGAAAGTTTGGAGCATGTCCTCTGCAGTGTGGAAAGAATAAAAAGCGGGTGAGAGAGGTTGGTTAGAGAGCTGCTTGGGCAGGGGAGCAACAGGTAACTGAGTGCTTCTAGGGAATAATTAGACTACTTTTAACCGATATGTCAAAATATGCATGAGTGCTTCCTTGGAACAAATATAAGCCACATGGGAGAGTGAACCTAGAGCTCTTTTAAGTCCTACCGGAGAGAAATACCTAAAAAGTGTGCCAGGATTCTAGAAACTATGAGGAGTGAGCTACACACACACACCCATACACACACAAGAAACAGGAATGAATAGTGAAGCCATCAACTGAAAGTATTGCTTGTGTTGTGAAAGTTTCACCTGCAGAGTACCATCAGGAGAATGTTTAGTACCAAGGACAGATCCCACAATAAAGTACCTCCATTTAAACATCAGCCAGGCACACACAGCAAGAAGCCAATAACAATTCATGTAGGAAATGTAACTGATCTCTTCCCTTAATTGTCTCCCTTCTCATAACATCTCTACTCTCTAGCTACAAATGAATTAGTTTGGTTATTAGAGAGGGGTGGGGTTGAATGGGAGGAAGATTAGAATAGAACAACCATACCTACCATCCCCACTGCAAATTGATAGCTTACTGTGGCCCAGGCTGGAGGATGGGAGAGGAACTGCTGTTAAATCACATTTGACATTGTGGTAGATTACGTTGTTTTCCAACATTTCTTTGTTCCCTCTCTGCCACTGTTTCATTACCTACCTCATTGTAAGAGGAGTGTAATTTCTCACCTTGCTGATGTTGAACTTGGCCATGTGAGTTTCTGTGGCTGCTGGAATGTTAGTGAGTATGACTGGAACAGAGGTTTTAAATAATGTGCTTTCAGGATTCGTTTTGATCTCTTGCACTTCTATTTACCACGAGAAGAAAATGCCCTGGGTAGTAACTGGTTGAAGAATGATGAAGACAGGTGAGAAAGATGTGAACTGAACTGAAGCCTAATATACAGCTTAGACCAGCTGAACCCAGGGGAGTTCAGAAGAAGTATACTCCACAGATCTCAGAGTAAGAAATAAACACTCTCCCTGCCAGCCACTGACATTTTGAAGATGTTTTTAACGCAGTGAAAAACTGGCTATTGCAAGCAATTTGATTAGCATAAAGGATTGGCCATTCTAATTTCTTAATTAAGATTCTGTTACTTTAATATGACCACAGAACATTTTACTATCTAAAAGTTATTTTTAAAACTTTGAAGTCAAAGACAGATTGTTTTTAACAGCAAGAGAAAAATACTTTTCCACTGACTACATGTTAAAGGGAAAATGGAAAACAAGAATTAAGTTGCATATTATTGAGTACCACAAATTTTGTCTATTTTTCTAGCTTTTAAACAGTTTTCCAGAGTAATAAGACCCCTTTCCATTCAAAAACAAACATTAACAGCACATATAAGCGTATACTAATTCTTAACTTTGTCACATAAATTCCACATAAATTAATTGACATAAAAAAGGTCAGAATATATGTTTTTCAAATGTACAATGTGTAAAACTAAGTCAACAAGGACACAATCTGAATTAGTTTCATTGTGTGTGAAAAATGCTTTTAGAAGTTTACTCATTTCTAAGGCTAAGGATGAAATGAGGACAAGAAACATCTTTATCATTCATAATTCGGTTAAACTTGGACAATATTTGTTGCAGGCCCTAACATTTCACTTCAAGAATTTACAAAGGTCACAATCCAAGAATGAACAAACACCAGAATGTTCTTTAGGTATATAACAATAAAGTAAACATTTGTGTTATAGATATTAGCTGATGTTATGTTATGGTACACAAGCTAAATTAATACATCTCATATTATCTATCCAGTGACAATCCCCCCCTTTCAAATAATAGAGAGAAAGAATTTCTATAAATAGTTTTCATCACATCAGCCTGAGCCCAGGCCCATTTCATACTAGATAATAAGATCATGTTAACCTTTTGATTTTTTTCTCTAGCAGATTTCATCCTATTTTAAATCAGACACAAACAAAATCTTACAGGAAACATAATAAGAAGTGAAATTGCTCTAAAGCACCTTTGTCTCTAGAGGAACTTTTTCACCCTCTGTGATGTGCTAGGATATATCTAATCTAATGATCAGCTGCCACCAAGTAATTGAATATCCCAGAGTTTGAACTGCTACAGAGCCTGTGCATTTCACTCCTCTTACTTTTAGCTCTAAATAAGTCTGCATGACACTAAATTGCTGCTTTTGATAAGAAGTTGCATATATTTGTATTTATTCTCAAGTGTTTATTCTCAAGGTTGGTAGGTATATTTTAGCATGTACTTGAAGAGGTATACTTGAAAATATACTTACTCATAAGAATGAATATATGGGGCTTTAAAGGCAATTTTAAAGTAGCTCTAGAAATTTGAATTCTAAACCTTCAAAAAATTTTAGCATCCTTTTTGATTATGAAATACAAGTCTTTTAAAAAATATTATAGTCACTAAGGTGATGAAAATACTAAGAGACTTCTCTTGTGGAAAAACAAAATAAAAAAACACACAGGCGGGCTTCCCTGGTGGCGCAGTGGTTGAGAGTCCGCCTGCAGACGCAGGGGACACGGGTTCGTGCCCCGGTCCGGGAAGATCCCACATGCCGCAGAGCGGCTGGGCCCGTGAGCCATGGCCGCTGAGCCTGTGCGTCCGGAGCCTGTGCTCCACAACGGGAGAGGCCAGAACAGTGAGAGGCCCGCGTACCACACACACAGGCAATATAATTGAGGAGTTTCAACCACCTGTTTTTTGATAAGGTGAATTCTTCTTATTTTTGCTATGTTAACCCTCAAAAAGAGTATTTTTCTACTCCTGCCACACAAAAATAACTATAAGAAAAAGATGGTTAGGGTAACTTACTCTGAGCATAGCAAAGTGATCTTACTACAACTGTAAGATTTTAAAAGGGTATTAAAAATTATAAAGCACTTGTAAACAGACCTTCTTATGACCTCAAGTTTCCTTTACCTTATGTATACCTTCTGTGAAAATTAATTGCTCATATATAATATTCCCTTTCCTGGTAATTAGCAGAGCTGAAATCTAAACTTCTCCCAAGAGCACAATAATCCCATCTCCAAAGACAGCTTGGAAGAAATACGGTAGCAATGCAAGCTCTCTTATCTCTAGGACCATTCAATGGCTAAATGAGAAAATTTGCAATTTAAAATAGCTGGTTTCCAACACACAAAGTTGCTGATGGTAGCAAAGCTCTCTAAATTATATTATAGTCTTAGCACAACCATAAGGAAAGCCATTTCTAAAGGAGGAACCTTTAATATCATTCTCCACATGTTTAATTTCAGATAATAACCAGGTGGTTCAGAACTTATTTATAGAGCTAATTTGAAGGAGGTGAATTAGAACTCTTCTGAATGTTAAAACTTCACCAGTAAACAATCCTGCCCAGCCCATTTAACCACACAACCAGAGGAAAAACTTACCTTCAACAAAGTCATTAGTGTAGAGGTGGCCAATCCCCATAGGTATGGCTATCATCACAAAATTAAGTGGAGTGACTGCTTGCCTAGCAGCGTATTCAGTAGTAATGCCTTTTTCCCCCCTCACACTCCCAGGGCCATTTTTGGTGTCCTCTTTTCTCTGCTTTATTCTTCCAGGCCATTTTCCTACTTTCATCCCTAAACTCATTTATCTTTGAATCACAGGCAAGTGAAAAATTGCAGTCATTGGGCACATAGGTAACTTCTATTCTTTGAAGATTTAAGTTACTCTTTACTGCCATTTCTTTCAACACTACTTTTTTACATTTCTCAGTCATTTCATTATCTATAAATATGATCCTTCTATTACCCATTCTCTAGGCTCCTCTCAGATCCTCCTCCTATGAACTTTTCCTCTACCCTTTATTAGCCTTTCACTTCCATGCTCATGTTCTGGATCTTGTCATTATAAACAAATACAACTCCTTCCTAACATCAATTTCATGCAAAACACTCTCCAATAGTTACTTTTTATCTTTAGCTCACTCCCTTTGATACTGCAACTCCATCAACACTTTCACACCCACGAGAACCTATAATCTGTAGATCTGACTACCATTTTACCATGCCTCACCATGCTTGTATCATCATTATTTTCTACCTCAGTTTTGATTCCAGACCCCATCAACAAAATTATTCCCTTCCATATATATTTTAACTCTCTTGTCACTCTTTTCTCATCACTTTAGCAAAACCCTAACCCTAGTTAAATCCAACTCTCTGCCTCCTCTGATCCTATACATAAGCAACTAAATATGGCCAGAGAATTACAATTATGCTGACTGTTTACATTTTAAACACATTACTATCAATGTCAAGTACACGATCTACAGAGTTGCGTGGCAGTCATACTGTATTTCCCTGACATGTTCACTTTCTTCACTCACAGTTGGTGAGTCTGCTACCATTTTACTGAGGAAAAATATCATAGAATATCTGTAAATCCCCACATCACCTAACTATATATACTCTGTCTTCTCTCCATTTACTATAGATGAAATATCCATGTCTCCAGCTAAAACCATGTGCATTCATTCTCACCCCCTATTGAACATTTAAAAATATGGCTCTTACCGTTCTTTTACTTCTTTTCACCTCCATGTTCTGGCACCATGATCCAAGCCATAACAATTTCTCACTAGAGTTATTATAGTGGCCTCTGAATTTGTCCCTCTGCCCCCACCCTTCTCCCTTATAATCTACCAGATCATGTTACTTTTTTTTCTTTAAACCATCCAATGACTTAAAAGAATAACCAGATCCTTATGACAGACTACAAGGCTCTATTTGATTTTACCTTCCCTTTCCTCTCCAATCACATCTCCCCATTATTTCCTCCAAGCACTCTGACCTTCTTTACTATTCCTCAAACACTCTGGGGAAGCTTTGACCTAAAGATTTTGCACATGTTCCTGGTTTTGACTTGAATACTCTTCCTATAAACAATGTTATATTTCACCAACTTTGGGTCTTTGCCTAGTTTAACTTCATGAGACTTTTTCATCTCCTTATTCATTGCTTCATTTTTCTCCATAGCACTTGTTAATATCTGATTTTATTATGCTTATTCATTTTGTTCATTGTCTATCCATATCCACTAAAACATAAGTATCAGTGGAAAGATTTTTTGTCTATTCTTTTTTTACGAATTCCTAGCTGTATGTCTGGCACACAGTAGGCATTAAGTAAATATATTTGAATCAATTAATGAGTAACCTTCACTGATAACTGGGGGTTGATTAAAATCCCATAGTTCCACAAGAAGAAAATCGTGATATGCTCTTCACGTGATATTTTATGATTCCTAAGGACATACTGGAATACATTAAAATCCCTCTTGAAAACTTTTCTCTTAGATGTTAATCTGTAATAGCACCCTAAATCAGATTTATAATCACAATATAATAACCTCAATAGTCTTGTCATGAGCTATTTTAGAAGAAATTATAACAGTTCTATTCAAGGATTATAATTTTTTAGAAATTCCCATTTTATTGAAAGTGAAAACTTGGTTCCTAAGCTTACTCCATCAATATTTCTATCTTTAAGTTTGACTGTAAATTACCTGGGACAAAAGAGTGGGAATTTTAGGATTAAGATGGAATGATATTTCCACTAATGTATAACTAACATTTTGATTTATAAGAAATGCATAAATTCCACTGTATCTCCTTTTGAAAAAGACCATTTTTCTAACTAATGTCTACATATTATATACAGACCAAAACTGGTTTGTATATTTGATTTATGGACAATTAATAGGCTATCCTATCTCTTCATTCATGTATAGAACGGCTTTTATTTTATTGGACAGTTCAATATTCTTAGGAGCCAGTTCCTACTAACTTTAATTCCTTCCTTCTTTTATACTACAAATAATTCTCACTTCTATCAGTATACTCCCATCCTATACTCAGAATAACACCTGCAACCTGGATTAACTTTATCATGACTCATGAATGAAAGTATAGTTGCCTGCAGTTGGCATACAGAAATGCTAAATTCATTTAGAATAGGGTCACAAAAGTCAACCTTCTTTCATCGCCAGAGAGACAATAAGCAAGCCAGCAAGTGGGTACATCTTTTTGAAGTGTCAAATAAACATAATTATAATAACTCATATTTTGTACTGACATGTCCTCATGTTCTAAGCATAAGAATGACATAATCAGATTTGAATTTTAGGAAAATCAGACCAGAATGATTTTAATAAATGAAGGCTTCTAACATATCCTCTCTCTCACTCTTACCAAAATAGCAAGAGGAAAACAAAAGAAGCAAAATCCATTACTTTAACTGGAGGTAGACATGCTGAATTGGAGCCCAATAGCCATTTTAATATATTTCTAGAGTGTTTTCATATATTGCAGAAGCTAGAATTCTGCATTTTCCAGAAACTCAGGCAGCTACAGCTCTGTATATAACTTTGATTCTGCCAGTCAGATACACTGCCAGGACATTTGCATCGTTAATGTGATACGGGGGCCATTTATACTCTTTCTTTCGTTTCTGCTAGCAAAGACCATCACAGGGTGTCTGGTTTTCTGTGGCAGCATTAACAAAGATATTAATGTGTGGTCACTTGATCCATGACTCTTAATAAGAATTGTGTAGGGTATCCATTTTCCTAGTGACTTTTTGCAGGTGTTTCTGGAAGCTGCAGTTGTAACAGTGGCTCCCTGATCACGGGGATTTTCTGAGAATGGCTTTTTGATTTTAAGTTTTCTGATCTTGCTGTGGCTTCCTTATTTTGGTAATATGGCACAGCATGACTCTTGAGCTGGCATTTGGAATGGCAGGTTTCTAATTTTCTTAATCAAAGAAGAGCATTACCTCCCATTGTGACTCTCTTCTTTACTGAAGTCCTTTTGAAAGCTCAACCTAAAATGTATTTCTTAAGCTTAACCAACGACTTTTAAAACCATTTAATACACTGCAACAAACCTTTTTGTGCTTAAAACATCTAAAATACCCTTATTCATCCAAAATATATATGAAACTTCCACAAAACAACCAAAACCAGATAATTTGATTTTAAAAAATGGACAAATGACGTGAATAGACAGTTCTCCAAAGAAGATATACAAATGGCCAACAAGAATATGAAGTGCTGCTCAACATTCACTAATCCTAAGAGAAATGCAAACCAAAACCACAATGAAATAGCATCTCAAATCCATTAGGATAGCCACTATCAAAAGAATAGGAAATGAGTATTGACAAGCATGTAGAGAAACTGGAATCTTGTGCATTGTTGGTAGGAACATAATGGTGCAGCAATTATGGAAAATGGTATAAACGTTCCTCAAAACATTAAAAATAGAATTGCCATATGAGCTGGTAATTTTCCTTCTGGGTGTATATCCAAAAGATCAAAGCAGGATCTCAAACAGATGTGTGAAACTCCTATTCATTGCAGCATCACTCATAAGGGCCAAGCTGTAAAAGCTACCCAAATATCTATCAACATACAAAAGAAAAAATAAAATGTAGTATATACATATAATGGAATATTACACAGCCTTAAAATAAAATGAAATCCTGTCACATGCTAAAACATGGATAAACCTCAAGGTCATTATGCTAAGTGAAATAAGCCAGTCACAAAAGGACAAATACCGTATGATTCCACTCATATGAAGTAACTAAGGAATCAAAATCATGAAGCAGAAAGTAGAAAGGTAATTGTGAAGAGCCAGTGGGAGGGGGAGGGAGAATTAGTCTTTAGTGAATAAAGTTTCAGTTTTTCAAGATGAAAAGTTCTAGAGATCTGTGTCACAACAATGTAAATACACTTAACATACTGAAGTGTACACTTAAAAATCGTTGTCAGTAAATTGAATGTGATTTTTTTACAATATAAAAGTCCACATTCTCTGAAACTGACCCTTGACTATTTTACAACGTTGAATGTCAAACCAAATATCACATAATATCAAACAAATACCATAACTATGCTATATATATTACAAAGGAAATGGACTTTATAGTCACCAATAAATAAATCACAGCTCCACTCTCAAGAAAGTTTCATTTTTGAGAGAAATAAATGCAGTAAATTATAGATTCCTCTTATCAAAGTTTAGAAGGGGCCATGATGTGAGATAAAGTGGGCTCAATTATTTGGAAATGCCATTTGGCATCTCCAACAAACAGCATTCTAGTGAATTTGGAAAAATTCACCAGTGGCCACATCAGCCCTGACACATCAGACTTTGCATAGATTTCCAAAGAATCATGAAGCTTTTCCAATGTGGAGAGCATTTTCCAGAGTTGGAGAATAACTGCACCCAAATTTGGAGATATGAGAGTAGATATGAAAGCTTTCCATAAGAGAAAGAAAAAATGGCTTTAAGCTACTTTTATTACACAAAGCAATAGCAATTAGATATTTCAACATACATACAGCAAACCCAGCTAAAATCAATCTTTGACACAACTTATTGCTGTGTGGCTGATTCAGTGAGGATAAAAGAATTTCCCTAAAATAAAACGATTCTCTGCCTAAATGAGCAATGTGTATTCTGCCAATTTTTCAGTCAGATGTCCCATGAAAACTATCGGGCAGAGCAATATTATTTTCTTGGAAGAGAAAGTAAGCTCAGCAGAATTTCATGTAAAAAGCACATTCCTGCGGTGGCTATAACCTATTAAGTCTTCTTCTATTCTCAGCTCTTTCGCCTCTCCCTTAATCCTCTGAATGTCTGATGCTAATTCACATCAACAATATCTTTTCCAGGTTGAGTACTAAAAATACAAAATAAAGAAAAGATTCTAAAAGAAGCGCCCAATCAAATGTAGGAAAAAGATCCACTTATTTTCAGGTGGAGTCAAGGGGAAAATAAGAGTCTTGAATATTTTGTATTCATTCAAAGACAAATAGAAAAAAATAATATGGATGCCATGTAAGTATTCTACAATGCATTAGAAGATAATTGATAAAAGATAAAGAACACACTTTAGAGGAAGATTTACAATATAAAATATAAATAACTTTTAGGTACCAGATGTTTTACAATCTGAAGGAGAAAATAAATATAATAAAAAAAGAGGACACGTGAGATAAAATTACATCTCAGGTAAAAGATAAGCTGACATTATTTAAGTCAGAAGGCATATAATTGAAGCCATTAGAAACAGGATTAAAATTGAATTTAAAAAATTATAATTTTGAGGGGATATTTGAGAGGCTATTTATAAATACTAAGAAAAGGAAAATAAATGGAAATTGTTCAAGAGAAGTTGAGAGGACCAAGAAAGAAATGAGGAAGATTAAAAATACAGATACTTCAGAACAGAACAGAATAAGTGGAAAGGAAGAGATCAAGATGGCAAAGGGGATGTGGAGATCACATCCCTTCATGAAAACATCAAAAATACATCTACATGTGGAACAATTCTCACTGGAAACTAGAAAAAGCACTCCTTTACAACAAAGGCTGTAAGAAAGACACACACATAATTGGTTAGAGATACACACATAATTGGTAAAGATACACACATAATTGGAAGAAAGGAGATCTAGTCGGGACCTGTGCCCCTAGGAGGGGACTCAGAGGAAAAGGGAGATTGCAGGGGTGAATACCCACCCACACTAGGGAGTGAACAGGTCAAGCCATGGACTGGGCATCCCAGTCGTGGGGTCCTATGTGGAGGAGACAAGCAACCTTGGCTGGTTGGAGGAGCTCTGGAACAGATAGAAAGGCTGAAGAAGACTGAACTCTGCTAATGAGAAGTACATACACACACACGTACACACACACACTGGCTTGCCCCCAAGGCACAGAGCAGAGAGAGGTCTGATCTAGCAGCTGCAAGGTTTCCCAGGACTGCCTTGCTGCACACCCCAGCCCCAAATGAGTGACTGCTCCAGCCCCACTCACTCCATGACACAGTACGACACTGGATCTGAAACAAATGGGACTGGGGAAATGAGTTGACCTTGGGACACAGAGGTGACCCAGTCCCAGGGGAAGCCCAGGTGACAGCAATTGTTGGCATTTCCTCAAGTGGTGTCCCAGAAGCAGCCCAGATTTCTGATGGCTGCAGCTCGGCCAAGCCCACCCGATCCTCACAGGGAAACCATTTGGGCCTCACCTCCCCGGCAGAGCCGTTTCACCCAGAGTGAGCGCAGCAGAGGCTGGGGACAGTGATGAGACATGAGAGACAAGGGAACTTGCCGCCTAGACAGAGTGGAGAACAATCTGCTCCACTGACTGTCAGGTCTCCTGATAGCACTTCACCATGTGCCCCAGCCCAATCCATGCAAATGCTCTGGCCCCACTCACTCCACACCACAGTCAGGCACCTGATCTGGGGTGGTCACGGCCAGAGAAAAGACTCGACCATGGGCTGTGTCTGAGTGGAGCTGAACATGCCTACACAGGCAATGCACTGGACCTCTGCATGTGCGTATGCCCCACTTGCTTAAGCGCTCCCCTCCTATGGGGCAAAGAACCTGGTATGGGGAAGGGAAAAACACACACATAAAGGGAACAGAGCCAGCTCCAGCCTGAAACTTCAGGGCTTCTGATCCAGCAACGTGGGCTCAGACTCTCCCCATGATAGGGCACTGGTGGCCACTGAGAGGAAGTTCCACCTCATACTTGGTGCCAGCCCCTCCATTTCCAGTCCAATGCCCTACCAACATGATAACTGCCAGCACATCCCAAGGAAAGATGTGACTGACCCACCTCCAATCCAGCCATCCCACCAAATGCACTGGGCACATGCAGTCTGCATTGGGACACTCACACGTAAGAACACTCCTACAAGAACACAATAGGTAACTGTTTCACCGAAATTCATAGAGGAAGAGAAAGTTAAAATCATAAAGCAGAGGAAGTACATTCAACTGAAAGAGCAAAAGAAAACCACTGAATTTGTAAGTGATGAAACAGAAATAAAAAACTTACCAGTTAATTCAAAATATTCGTAATAAAATGTTTACTAAATTCGAAATAATAATTGATCTAAATACTCAACACTGTAACAAGGAACTAGAAAATATTAAAAAGACCCCATCAAAAGTAAGTAATTCAATATCTGAAATTAAACAAAAAGCACACACTAGAAGGAATAAAAATAGCAGACTAACAATACAGAAGAACATATATGTGATCTGGAAGGTAGAATAATGGAAATCACCCAGTCAGAACAGCCGAAAGGAAAACAGTTTAAAAAATGAAAGCACCTTAAGAGATGGTTAGGATACATTAAGCATTCCTACATTTGCTTTACACGGGTTCCAGAAAGGAGAGAGAGAGAGAGAAGGGGATCAAAAATGTATTGAAGAAATTGTAGCTGAAAATGTTTCAAACATGAAAGAGGAAACATATCCAGGTAGAGGAATCACAGATCATAATAAGATGATCCTCCCCCAACCGAAGAAAAACCCACACCAAGACATACCAAAACTAAAATAGCAAAAGTTAAAGAGATAATTCTAAAGGCAGCAAGAGAAGTACGAAGAGTCATATACAAGGGAATTACCATAAGGTTATTAGCTGATATTTCTGCAGAAACTTTGCAGACCAGAAGGGAATAGCATGACATACTCAGATTGCTGAACGGGAAAAACATCTAACTAGTATACTCTGCCCAGCAAGATTACTGTAATATAATAGAGGTAGAGAGAAAGAACTTCCCAGACAAGCAAAAACTAAAAGAATTTATCAATATTAAACCTACCCTAAGAGAAATGTTGAAGGGTCTTCACTAAATGGAAAAAAAAAAAAAAAACAACACTATATAGGAAAGGAAAAATCCCACTTGGAAAGGCAAATACATAGTAAGGATTAAAAATCACTTAAGCCAGTCGGTAGATTAAAAGACAAAATAGTATAAAACCAACTATAACTACAATTAACATTTAAGGGATAAGTATGAAGATGTAAAATGACATCCAAAACACAGAATGTGGGGGCAGGGAGTAAAAATATAGATCTTTTCGCAGGTGTTTGAACATAAATGACTACTAGTTTAAAACAGGGTCACAAGGATGCTACGGTGAAAGAAATACCTGTCAGTGTACTTTTGACCTTTTAACTCAGGGAAG